>NC_142232.1:1051311-1089842 GCF_049639895.1 Pseudopodoces humilis
GCGGAAAACCTGCTCCGAGAACTTCTGACGGTCCTTGTAGATCTCCTGGGCGGGGACAACGGGGCGGGGCTTAGCGGGGCGGGGCTTAGCAGGGCGGGGCTTAAATGGGTGGAGCTTAAATGGGCGGGGCTTAAATGGGCGGGGCTTAAGTGGAGTGTGGCTGAGCTGGGCAGGGTTTAAGTTGGGCGTTTAAATTGAGTGGGGCAGGGGTCACGGGGCGGGGCTTAGCAGGGTGGGGCTGAAAAGGGGCGGGGTTTAGCAAGGACAAACCCAAAGGGGTGGGGCTTAGCAGGGTGGGGCTTAAAAGGGGCGGGGCTTAGCAGGGAAGGACCCAAAAGGGGCGGGGCTTAGCAGGGTGTGACTTAAAAGGGGCGGGGGCTTAGCAGGGTGTGACAAAAGGGGCGGGGCTTAGTAGGGAAGACCCCCAAAGGGGCGGGGCTTAGCAGGGTGTGACTTAAAAGGGGCGGGACTTAGCAGAAGGGGCTGAAACGAGCTTAGGGTGGGGCTCAAGGGGGCGGGGCTTAACTGGGTGGGGCTCAAGGGGGCGAAGCTTGAAAGGGTGAGACTCAAAGGGGCGGGGCTTAGCAAGGAAAGAGACAAAGGGGCGGGGCTTAGACTGGGGCTCAAAGGGGCGGGGCTTAACAGGGTGTGGATTGAAGGGGTGGAGCTTGACCATGCAGGGCTTGAGAGGCGGGGCTTAGCACGGCGTGGCTCAAAGGGGCGGGGCTTAACAGGGTGGGGGTCAAAGAGGAGTTGCTGAGGGTGGGGCTCAAAGGGGCGGGGCTTAACAAGGCGGGACTCAAAGGGGCGGGGCTTCCTGGGAAGGGGCCCAAAGGGGTGGGGCTAAAATTGGGTGGGGCTCGGTGTGGTGGGGGCGGGGCTTAGCAGGGTGAGGCCCAAGGGGTGGGGCTTAAATTGGGTGGGACTTATCTGGGTGGAGCTGAAAGGGGCGGGGCCAAAAGGAGGCAGGGCTTAGCAGAGAAAGGGCAGGGGGCTGATGGGCGTGGCTTGTGCTGGGGGCGTGGTTTTGAAACTGGGGCGTGGCTTAAGAAGATTGGTATCAGGGTTAAGGGGGCGTGGCTTGAACCAAGTGGGCGTGGCTTGGGGGTGGGTGGGGCCAGGTGGGCGTGGCTCAGTTAAAGGGGTGTGGGTTGAACCAAGGGGGTGGAGCCAGCTGGGCGTGGTTTGATCCGGTGGGTGTGGCTTGATTCAGTGGGTGTGGCTTAGGAGTGGGTGGGGCTGGGGTGGGCGTGGCTTTCCTGAAGGGGTGTGGCCCGATGGGCGTGGTTTGTGTTTGTGGGTGTGGCTTGAGCCTGGTGCTCTGCTCAGGGGCTGGGGATGAGCCAAAGGGGCGTGGCTTAAGCGCTGGGGTGGAGCCAGGTGGGCGTGGCCTAAGGTGGGGGCAGTGCCCGAATTGCCAGGGGGCGTGGCCTGACCCTGGGGGCGTGGCTTGAGGCACGGGGTGGGGTCGGGTGGGCGTGGCTTTGAGCAGGGGCGGGGCCTATAATGGGGGATGGGCCTATGGGAGAGGCGGGGCTTAAAAGGGGCGGGGCCAGGGAATGAGATTCTTGTGCAGTGGGCGGAGCTTAAGCGAAATGCAGCATTTGGGGGTGTGGTTTCAGCAGTGGGCGTGGCCTGGACAGGGGGAGGGGCTTCTCAAGTGGCAGAGTTCATGGGTCAAATGGGGGAGGGGTCTCTTAAAGGGCCACACCCCATCCCAAAGGGGGTGGAGACCGGTTCCTCAAGGGGGCGTGTCCATCCATGTGGGCGTGGCCTCCTTTCAGGGCGTGGCTTCTGAGCCATCTCTTAAAGGCACCACATCCCACCCCAAGTTTGGGAAGGTTTTGGTTGGATCCCAGGTGGGTGTGGCTGCCTTGTGAGGGGCGTGGCTTCCCAGAAAGTGGGCGTGGCTCCTCCCAAGCCCCACCTCCACGGTCATGTGGGCCATGATGGCGCGCTGGTGGCCCTCCAGCGTCTCCAGGGCGATCTGGCCGATCTCGCTCTCCGACTTGCCCAGGAACATCTGGCAGGCGGCCGCCAGCATCTCCTTGTTCTGCCCCTGGATCTTCACCTGCGCCGGGGGCGGGGCCGGCGTCACCTGGAGACCCCTCCCAGCCACGCCCCGGGACCCCCCGAAATGCGCGCGGCCCCTTTAAGGGCGTCGGCGCGGTGTTGCCCTTTTAAGAGGTGGGAAGCACGGCAGGGTGGGGAATTTTTGAGAGATTTTGGGGCGGATTTTTGAGGGGATTTTTGGGGAATTTTTGAGGGATTTTTAAAGGATTTTTGAGAGATTTTGGGGGGGATTTTTGAGGCATTTTAAAGGGAATTTGAGGTGGAATTTTGGAGGATTTTTGAGAGATTTTGGAGCAGAATTTTGGGAAAATTCTGAGGGATTTTGGGGTGGATTTTTTTTAGGATTTTTGGGGAATATTTAGGGAATTTCTGGGAATTTTTGAGAGATTTTGGGGCGGATTTTTGAGGGGATTTTTGGGGAATTTTTGATGGATTTTTAAGGGGATTTTTAAAGGATTTTTGAGAGATTTTGGGGGGATTTTTGAGGCATTTTTAAGGGATTTTGCAGTGGAACTTTGGAGGATTTTTGAGAGATTTTGGGGGGATTTTTGGAGGATTTTTAAGGGATTTTGGGGCAGAATTTTGGGGAAATTTTGAGGGATTTTGGGGTGGATTTTTTAGGAGTTTTGAGGGATTTGGGGGGGATTTTTGAGGCATTTTTAAGGGATTTTGCGGTGGAACTTTGGAGGATTTTTGAGAGATTTTGGGGGGATTTTTGGAGGATTTTTAAGGGATTTTGGGGCAGAATTTTGGGGAATTTTTGAGGGATTTTTGGGGAATTTTAGAGGGATTTTGGGGGGATTTTTGAGGGGGCTTGGGGGTCCCCCCAGACCCATTTTTGGGGGGATCCCCACCACCAAGGGGTTTTAAAGGGATTTTAAGGGTTTTTAAAGGGGTTCTGTGAAAGGTTTAAAAGGTTTTTTTTAAAGGGTTTTAAAGGTGTTTTAAAGGGTTTTAAAGGGTTTTTAAAAAGGGGTTTTAAAGGGTTTCTTTAAAGGGTTTTAAAGGGTTTTTTAGGGTTTTTAAAATGGGTTTAAAAACGGGTTTTAAAGGGTTTTTTAAAGGGCTTTTTAAAGGGTTTTAAAGGTGTTTTAAAGGTTTTTTAAAAGGGTTTAAAAGGGCTTTTTTTTAGGGTTTTTAAAACGGTTTTAAAATGGTTTTTTTTAAGAGTTTTAAAAGATTTTTAAAGGGTTTTAAAGGTGTTTTAGAAGGATTTTTTAAGGATTTTTTTAAAGGGTTTTAAAGGTTTGTTAAAAGGGTTTAAAAAGGTTTTTAAAGGGGTTTTGTGAAAGGTTTAAAAGGGTTTTTTTAAAGGGTTTTAAAAGGTTTTGAATAATTTTTAAAGGGTTTTTAAAGAGTTTTTAAAAAAGGTTTTTAAAAGGATTTTTAAAAAATTTTAAAAGCTTTTAAAGTTTTTTTTAGGGTTTTAAAAACTGTTTTTAAAACGGTTTTTAAAGGGTTTTAAAGTTTTTTTTTTAAGAGCTTTAAAAGGTTTTTAAAGGGTTTTAAAGGTGTTTTAAAGGGTTTTTAAAAAGGGTTTTTAAAGGGTTTTAAGTCACATTTTAAAGGGTTTTAAAGGGTATTTTAAAAGATTTTTAAAAGATTTTTTAAAGGGTTTTTAAAGGGGTTTTTAAAGGGGTTTTAAAGGTTTTTTAAAAAGGTTTAAAAGGGATTTTAAGGGTTTTTAAAGGGGTTTTGTGAAAGGTTTAAAAGGGTTTTTTTAAAGGGTTTTAAAAGGTTTTAAAGAATTTTTAAAGGGTTTTTAAAGAGTTTTTAAAAAAGGTTTTTAAAAGGATTTTTTAAAGAATTTTAACAGTTTTTTAAACGTTTTTAAAGGGTTCTAAAGGGTCCTTAAAAAGATTTTTAACAGGAATTACAAGAAGGTTTTAGAGGGGTTTTAAAGAATTATTTAAAGTGATTTAAAGTGTTTTTAAGGGTTTTTAAAGAGTTTTAAAGGATTTTTTAAAGTGTTTTTAAAGGCTTTTTAAACAGAGTTTTTAAAAGTCGTTAAAGGGTTTTATAAAGAGTTTAAAACAATTTTTAAAAGTTTTTTTTCCAAGAGTTTTGAAGTGTTTTTTAAAGGTTTTTGAAAAGGTTTTAAAGGGATTTTTAAAAGGGTTTTAAAACGCTTTTTCAAGGTTTTTGAAAGGGTTTTAAAGGGGTTTTTAACAGGAATTACAAGAAGGTTTTAGAGGGGTTTTAAAGAATTATTTAAAGTGATTTAAAGTGTTTTTAAGGGTTTTTAAAGAGTTTTAAAGGATTTTTTAAAGTGTTTTTAAAGGCTTTTTAAACAGAGTTTTTAAAAGTCGTTAAAGGGTTTTATAAAGAGTTCAAAACAATTTTTAAAAGTTTTTTTTCCAAGAGTTTTGAAGTGTTTTTTAAAGGTTTTTGAAAAGGTTTTAAAGGTTTTTTTTAAAAGGGTTTTAAAACGGTTTTTCAAGGTTTTTGAAAGGGTTTTAAAGGGGTTTTATGGGATTTTAAAGGGTTTTTAAAGGGTTTTAAGGTGTTTTAAAGGGGTTTAAGGGTTTTTTTATGGGATTTTAAAACGTTTTTAAGGGGTTTTAAAGGATTTTAAATGGTTTTCATAGGACTTTAAAGCATTTTTAAAGGTTTTTAAGAAATTTTTAAGGGGTTTAAGGGGTTTTTATAGGATTTTAATGTTTTTTGAAGGGTTTTTAAAGGGTTTTAAAGACATTTAAAGGGTTTTTATATGACTTTAAAGCATTTTTAAACGGTTTTTAAGGGGCTTTAAAGGGGTTTAAAGGGTTTTTATAGGATTTTAAAGGGTTTTTAAAGGGCTTTTAAAGGGTTTTTAAGGGGTTTTAAAGGGATTTAAAGGGTTTTTATAGGACTTCAGAACATTTTTAAAGGGTTTTTAAAGGGTTTTAAAGAGCTTTAAAGGGTTTTTCTAGGATTTTAGAGCATTTTTAAAAGGTTTTAAAGGTGTTTTAAAGGGTTTTAAAGGGTTTTTATAGGATTTTAAAGGGGTTTTAAAAGGTTTTAAAGGGGTTTTAAAGGTGTTTAAAGGGTTTTTATAGGACTGTAAAACATTTTTAAAGGTTTTTAAGGGTTTTAATAGGATTTTAAAACGTTTTTGAAGGTTTTTAAGGGGTTTTAAGAGGCCTTAAAAGGTTTTTATAGGATTTTGAAGCATTTTTGAAGGTTTTTAAAGGGTTTTTATAGGATTTTAAAGCGTTTTTAAAGGGTTTTTAAGGGGTTTTAAAGGGTTTTTTTAGGATTTTAAAACATTTTAAAGGGTTTTTAACGGGTTTGAAAGAGCTTTAAATGTTTTTTATAGGATTTTAAAATGTTTTTAAAGGGTTTTAAAGGGGTTTAAAGGGTTTTTAAGGGCTTTAAAGAGTTTTGAAAAGGTTTTAAAGTGTTTTTATAGGGTTTTAAAAGCTTTTTAAAGGAGTTTTAAAGGGCTTTAGAGGTCTTTTTTTAAAAGGCTTTAAAGGGTTTTTATAGGGTTTTAAAACATTTTAAAGGGTTTTTAAAGTGGTTTAAAGGGGTTTTATGGGATTTTAAAGCGTTTTTAAAGGGGCTTAAAGGGTTCTTAAAGGATTTAAAAACATTTTTAAAGGTTTTTAAGCGGTTTTAAAGAGCTTTATAGGGTTTTTATAGATTTTGAAGTGTTTTTAAGGGGTTTTTAAAGGGTTTTTAAAGGGTTTTTAAGGGCTTTAAAGGGTTTTAATAGGATTTTAAAACGTTTTTAAAGGATTTTAGATGGTTTTATAGGACTTTAAAGCATTTTTAAAGGTTTTTAAGGGGTTTTAAAGGATTTTAGAGGGGTTTAGAGGGTTTTTATAGGATGTTAAAGTGCTTTTAAAGCGTTTTTAAAGGGCTTTTAAAGGGTTTTTAAAGGGGTTTAAAGGGTTTTTATAGGATTTTAAAGCGTTTTTAAAGGGTTTTTAAGGGGTTTCCCCCCTCAATGATTTTTCGGGCTCCCCACCACCCCCAGCCCCTTTTCAAGGGGGGTTTCCCCTCCCCTCTCAGGGGTTTGGGGATCCCCAAAACTTTTAAGTTTGAAAGTTCCTTTTAAGGGATCCCTCAAACGCCCCTTTTTAAAAGGGTCTTTACCCCTTTAAATGTTCCGGGTGGGCCCCACCGCTCCAAACCCCCTTTAAAGGGCTCCTCCCCTCCCCCCCCGCTTTGTTTGGTGCTTCCCGCCACCATCGCCGCTTTAAGAACGACATCGGGTGGGCCCCACCAGAACCTCACTTAAAAGGGCAACGCCAGCGTGGTTGGTTCGGGCAAGGGAAGCCCGGGGGGGTTTTGGGGGGTCCCGAGGGGGATTTGGGGGGTCCCGAGGGGAATTTGGGGGGTCCCGGGGGGGTTTGGGGGGTCCCGGGGGGGTTTTAGGGGGTCCCAGGGGGAATTTGGGGGGTCCCGGGGGGGTTTTAGGGGGTCCCAGGGGGAATTTGGGGGGTCCCAGGGGGAATCTGGGGGGTCCCGGGGGGGTTTTAGGGGGTCCCAGAGGGATTTTGGGGGTCCCAGAGGGATTTTGGGGGTTCCCAGAGAGATTTTGGGGGGTCCCAGAGGGGTTTGGGGGGTTCCCAGAGGGGATTTGGGGCTTCCCAGAGAGATTTTGGGGGTCCCAGAGAGATTTTGGGGGTCCCAGAGGGGTTTTGGGGGTCCCAGAGGAATTTTGGGGGTTCCAGGGGGGATTTGGGGGGTCCCGGGGGGATTTGGGGGTTCCCAGAGGGGATTTGGGGGTTCCCAGAGAGATTTTGGGGGTTCCCAGAGAGATTTTGGGGGGTCCCAGAGGGATTTTGGGGGGTCCCAGATGGATTTTGGGGTTCCCAGATGGATTTTGGGGGGTCCCAGAGGGATTTTGGGGGGTCCCAGAGGGATTTTGGGGGTCCCAGAGGGATTTTGGGGGTCCCAGAGGGATTTTGGGGGTTCCAGGGGGGATTTGGGGGGTCCCGGGGGGATTTGGGGGTCCCAGAGGGGTTTTGGGGGTTCCCAGAGAGATTTTGGGGGTTCCCAGAGGGATTTTGGGGGTTCCAGGGGGGATTTGGGGGGTCCCAGGGGGATTTGGGGGGTCCCAGAGGGGTTTTGGGGGTCCCAGAGAGATTTTGGGGGTCCCAGAGGGGTTTTGGGGGTTCCAGGGGGGATTTGGGGGGTCCCAGAGAGATTTTGGGGGTCCCAGAGGGGTTTTGGGGGTTCCAGGGGGGATTTGGGGGTCCCAGAGGGGATTTGGGGGGTCCCAGAGGGGTTTTGGGGGTCCCAGAGGGGATTTGGGGGTCCCAGAGGGATTTTGGGGGTTCCAGGGGGGATTTGGGGGGTCCCGGGGGGAATTTGGGGGGTCCAGGAGGGGATTTTGGAGGGATTTTGGGGGGATTTTGGGGGGAATTTCTGGGGTTCTCTTGGGGGATTTTGGGGGCTTCAGATGGGGAAATTTGGGGGGATTCTTGGAAGATTTTTGGGTTTTTTTTGGGGGTTCTGCTGGGAGAGTTTCAGGGGTCCAGGAGGGGATTTTGGGGGAGAATTTGGGGAGATTTTGGGGAGATTTTTTTCAGTTCTGATGAGGGATTTTAGGGGGTCAGAAGTGGATTTTTTGTGGGATTTGTGGGGGTTCAGGAGGGGCTTTTTGGGGAATTCTTGGGAGAATTTTAGGGGGATTTTTGGGGAATTTTTGAGGGATTTGGGGGGGATTTTTGGGGAATTTTTGAGGGATTTGGGGGGGATTTTTGGGGAATTTTTGAGGGATTTGGGGGGGATTTCGGGGAATTTTGAGGGATTTTGGGAGGATTTTTGGGGAATTTTTGAGGATTTTTTTTGGATTTTTTAGGATTTTGGGGGGATTTTTGAGGCATTTTTAAGGGATTTTGGGGTGGATTTTTTTAAGATTTTGGGGGGGATTTTTGGGGAATTTTTGAAGCATTTTGGGGGGATTTTTGAGGGATTTTGGGGGGATTTATTGGGAATTTTTGTGATATTTTGGGAGGAGTTTTGGAGGATTTTTGAGGATTTTGGGGGGATTTTTGGAGGATTTTTGAAGTATTTTTGGGGAATTTTTAAGGGATTTTGGGGAGGATTTTTGGGGAATTTTTGAGAGATTTTGGGGGAATTTTTGAGGGATTTTTGGGATTTTTAGAGGATTTTTGAGTTATTTCGGGGGGTTTTTTGAGAAATTTTTGGAGAATTTTTGAGAGATTTTGGAAGGGAATTTTCGAGAATTTTTGAGATATTTTGGAAGGGAATTTTCCAGGATTTTTGAGGGATTTTGTGGGGAATTTTAGAGGATTTTTGAGGGATTTTTGTGGGAATTTTTGGGGAATTTTTGAGGGATTTTGGGGGAATTTTGGAGAGATTTTTGTGGGGAGTTTTAAAGGATTTTTGAGGGATTTTGGGGAATTTTGAGGGATTTTGGGGGGAGATTTGGAGGATTTTTGAGGGATTTTGGAAGGGAATTATAGAGGATTTTTGAGGGATTTTGGGGAATTTTTGAGGGATTTTGGGGAATTTTTGAGGGATTTTGGGGGGATTTTTTGGGATTTTTGAGGGATTTTGGGGGAATTTTTGGAGAATTTTTGTGGGATTTTGGGGGGAGCTTCGGAGGATTTTTGAGGGATTTTGAGGGGGATTTTTGGAGGATTTTTAAGGGATTTTTGGGGGGGTATTTTTAGGATTTTTCAGGGATTTTGGGGGGGATTTTTGGGAATTTTTGAGGGATTTTGGGGGAATTTCGGAGGGATTTTGGGGGGGATTTTGGGGGGATTTTGGGGGAATTTTGGAGAGATTTTTGTGGGGAGTTTTAAAGGATTTTTGAGGGATTTTGGGGAATTTTGAGGGATTTTGGGGGGAGATTTGGAGGATTTTTGAGGGATTTTGAGGGGGATTTTTGGGGAACTTTTTGGAGATTTTTGTGGGGATTTTTTTAGGATTTTTGAGGGATTTTGGGGGGGATTTTTGGGGAATTTTTGAGGGATTTTTGGGGAATTTTTGGAGGGATTTTGGGGGGATTTTTGAGGGATTTTGGGGGATTTTTGAGAGATTTTTGAGGGATTTTTGGGGAATTTTTGAGGGATTTTGGGGTAAGTTTTGAGGGATTTTGGGGGATTTGGGGGGAATTTTTTTGAGATTTTTGGAGGGGGATTTTTAGAAAATTTTTAAGGGATTTTTGGGGGGATTTTTTTAGGATTTTTGAGGGATTTTGGGGGGGATTTTTGAGGGATTTTGGGGGGATATTGGGGGAATTTTTGGGAGATTTTTGTGGGGATTTTTTAAAGGATTTTTGAGGGATTTTGGGGAATTTTTGAGGGATTTTCGGGGGGATTTTTGGGGGGGTTTTTTTAGGATTTTTCAGGGATTTTTGGGGGGGATTTTTGGGGAATTTTTGAGGGATTTTGGGGTAAGTTTTGAGGGATTTTGGGGGGAATTTTGGGGGAATTTTTTTGAGATTTTTGTGGGGATTTTTAGAAAATTTTTGAGGGATTTTGGGGGGGATTTTTTAGGATTTTTGAGGGATTTTGGGGAGGGATTTTGGGGGGATATTGGGGGAATTTTTGAGAGATTTTTGTGGGGATTTTTAAAGGATTTTTGAGGGATTTTGGGGATTTTTTGAGGGATTTTCGGGGGAGCTTCGGAGGATTTTTGAGGGATTTTGAGGGGGATTTTTGGGGGATTTTTAAGCGAGTTTTGGGGGGGCTTTTTTAGGGTTGTTCACGCATCTTGGGGGGATTTTTGGGGAATTTTTGAGGGATTTTTGGGGAATTTTTGAGGGATTTTTAGAAAATTTTTGAGGGATTTTGGGGGGGATTTTTTAGGATTTTTGAGGGATTTTTGGGGAATTTTTGAGGGATTTTGGGGTAAGTTTTGAGGGATTTTGGGGGGATATTGGGGGAATTTTTTTGAGATTTTTGGGGGGGATTTTTAGAAAATTTTTGAGGGATTTTGGGGGGGATTTTTTAGGATTTTTGGGGGATTTTGGGGGGGATTTTGGGGGGATTTTGGGGGAATTTTGGAGAGATTTTTGTGGGGAGTTTTAAAGGATTTTTGAGGGATTTTGGGGAATTTTTGAGGGATTTTCAGGGGGATTTTTGGGGGGGTTTTTTTTAGGATTTTTGAGGGATTTTGGGGGGGATTTTGGGGGGATATTGGGGGGATTTTTGGGAGATTTTTGGGGGGGATTTTTAGAAAATTTTTGAGGGATTTTGGGGGGGATTTTTTAGGATTTTTGAGAGATTTTGGGGAATTTCGGAGGGATTTTGGGGGGGATTTTGGGGGGATATTGGGGGAATATTTGGGAGATTTTGGGGGGGATGTTTAGATGATTTTTGAGGGATTTTGTGGAGGGTTTTTGAGGGATTTTGGGGGGGATTTCGGAGGGATTTTGGGGTGTTCAGGAGGGCATTTTTGGGTTGCCTGGGGTTTACCTGGGCCATCCCGGCGACGGAGATGGGCACCGCGTGGCGGGAGTAAACCTTCTCGCTGCGCACCGGCAGCGTCAGCGTGTTCAGGGAGATCCTGGGGGGTCCGGGGGGGTCACCCCAAATCTGGGGGGACCCCCCCCCGAACCCCAAAATTCCACACCCCCCCCCCCGGGCCCCTCCTCACCTCTGGATCTGCTGCAGGCACGGGATCACCAAAACCCGGCCCCCCGCCACCATCACCGGGGGGCTGCGGCAGAAACCTGGGGGGACCCCAAAATACCGGGGGTCACCCCAAAATACCGGGGGGGACCCCAAAATACCGGGGGTCACCCCAAAATACCGGGGGTCACCCCAAAATACCGGGGAGTGACCCCAAAATACCGGGGGGGGGGACCCCAAAATACCGGGGGGGGGACCCCAAAATACCGGGGGTCACCCCAAAATACCGGGGGGGACCCCAAAATACCGGGGAGTGACCCCAAAATACCGGGGGGGGACCCCAAAATACCGGGGGTCACCCCAAAATACCGGGGGGGGACCCCAAAATACCGGGGGTCACCCCAAAATACCGGGGGGGACCCCAAAATACCGGGGGTCACCCCAAAATACCGGGGGGGACCCCAAAATACCGGGGGTCACCCCAAAATACCGGGGGTCACCCCAAAATACCGGGGAGTGACCCCAAAATACCGGGGAGGACCCCAAAATACCGGGGGGGGACCCCAAAATACCGGGGGGGGACCCCAAAATACCGGGGGGACCACAAAAACCGGGGTGGGGACCCCGAAATCCCATGGGGGGAACCCAAAAACCGGCGGGGGGGACCCCAAAAACTGGGGGGGACCCCAAAATACCGGGGGGGACCACAAAAACCCGGGTGGGGACCCCAAAAACGGGAGGGGAACCCCAAAATACCGGGGGGCCACAAAAACCCGGGTGGGGACCCCAAAATACTGGGGGTGACTCCAAAATACCGGAGGTGACCCCAAAAACCATGGTGGGGACCCCGAAATACCGAGGGGGAACCCCAAAATCCCAGGGGTGACCCCAAAATCCCAGGGGTGACCCCAAAATACCGAGGGTGACCCCTAAATCTCGGGTGGGGACCCCGAAATACCGGAGGGGGCCCCAAAATCCCGGGGGGGGGACACGGGGAAACCCCCAGGAATCCCCAGGAGGGATTTGGGGGGGTCCCAGGTGAACTTGAGGGTGAATTTTGGGGGTCCCGAATGGATTTGGGGGATTTTTGGGGGGCCCTGGGTGGGGTTTTGGGGGTCCCAGGTGGATTTTAGGGTGAATTTAGGGGATTTTGGGGTCCCCGAGTGGATTTTGGGAAGTCCCAGGTGGGGTTTTGGGGGTCCCAGGTGGATTTTAGGGTGAATTTAGGGGATTTTGGGGTCCCCGAGTGGATTTTGGGAGGTCCCAGGTGGATTTTGAGGGTTTTGGGGTCCCTGAATGGATTTTTGGGGGGTCCCAGGTGAAATTTAGGGGGTCCCAGGTGGATTTTAGGGTGAATTTAGGGGATTTTGGGGGGTTCCAGGTGGATTTTTGGGGGTCCCAGGTGGATTTTGGGGTGGATTTGGGGGATTTTGGGGTCCCTGAGGGGATTTTGGGGAGTTCCAGGTGGGGTTTTGGGGGTCCCAGGTGGATTTTAGGGTGAATTTAGGGGATTTTGGGGTCCCTGAGGGGATTTTGGGAGGTCCCAGGTGGATTTTGGGGTGGATTTGGGGGATTTTGGGGTCCCTGAATGGATTTTGGCAGGTTCCAGGTCGGGTTTGGGGGCTCCGGGGGGATTTCCAGGAGTTTTTTGGGGGATTCTGGAGGTTCCTGGAGGGATTTTGGAGGGAATTCTG
Organism: Pseudopodoces humilis; assembly: GCF_049639895.1. NCBI lineage: Eukaryota > Metazoa > Chordata > Aves > Passeriformes > Paridae > Pseudopodoces > Pseudopodoces humilis. The sequence continues at coordinate 1,063,616 of NC_142232.1, forward strand.
GGGGTTCCCAGGAGATTTTGGGGGTTCCCAGAAGGGTTTTTGGGGGGGTTCTGGGGGGTTTGAGAATATTTTCGGGGATCCCAGGATTTTGGGGGGAATTTTGGGGGTTCCCGGGAGTTTTTGGGGGATTTTGGGGGTTCCCCGGGCCCCCCGGACTCACCCGACACCACCATGGCCTCGTTGGGGCCGCAGGTGAAGAACATCGCGGCGGGGGAGCCCCGGGGATCGATCGGGATCGATCGGGATCGATCGGAACCGATCGGAACCGATCGATCCCGACCCGCGACCGCCGCCCCAATCCCGGCAGCCCCCGCGCGCGCCACTCCCTCAGCGCGGTGACGTCACACAAAACGCCGCATCCCATTGGCTGTCGTGACAGGGGTCGGGAAGGCAAGGTCTAGTCTACCTGGCAACTCGTGACGTCACGGCGTTCCCGGCGGTCTATTGGCTGCGCCGCGCCGGGGTCGGACTTCCGTGTTTTCCACGGAAAATGAGCGATTTCAGACCGGGATGAACCAGGAGGGGAGTGACGGGGACTGGGGAGCTCCAGAGCGTGGCCGGGTCGTGGTCATCTCATGGTCATCTCATGGCCATCTCATGGTCATCTCATGGTCATCTCATGGTCATCTCATGGTCACCTCATGGTCATCCCAGGGTCAACTCATGGCCACATTCATACCATGGTCATCTCATAGCCATGGTTGTGTCATGCTCAGAATCATCTCATGGTCACGGTCATGTCCTGAGCACCAGCATCTCCTGCTCATGGTCATCTCATGGTCATCTCATGATGAGCTCAGGGTCATCTCATGGTCAGGATCACGTTATGGTCATGGTCATGTCGTGGTCATTTCTTGGTCACAACACCACTCCCACCGTCAGCTTACGGTCATCATCATGTCGTGGTCACAGTCATGGGCATTTCTTGATAACCTCATGGCCATGGCTGTGTCATGGTCATCTCATGGTCACCTCAAGATCCTGACCACCACGTGGTTGTGTCATGGTCATCTCATGGTCACAGTCCTCTCGTGCTCATAGTCATGGTCATGGTCATCTCACCATCATCTCTTGGTCTCAATATCTTATGTTCGTGGTCAGCTTGCCGTAGTGGTCATCTCATGGTTGCCTCATGGTCATGGTCATCTCGTGGTCATGGTCAACTCCTTATCACCATCATCTCATCATCGTGGTCACCCCATGGTCACAATCATTTCACAGCCATGGTCATATTGTGGTCACCTCATGGTCATCTCTTAATCCAAATCATCTCATGCTCATGGTTGTGTCATGGTCATTGCATGGTCATGGTCATCTCATGGTCTAAATCACCTCATACCACAGGTGTGTCATGGTCATCTCATGGTCATCTCATGGTCATTTCATGGGCATCTCATGGTGATCTCATGGCCAAAATCACATCGCGGTCATCTTACAGTCGTGGTTGTGTCACAGTCATGGTTATTCCATGGTCGTGGTCATCTCATTGTAATGACCATCTCATGGTCTTGATCACCACATGGCCATGCTGTGCTGTGGTCATCTCTTGGTCATCTCTTGGCCATCTCTAGATCACAATCACCACATGCTCATGGTCATCTCATGGTCATCTTCTGCTCATGCTCATCTCATTGTTACCTCATGGTCATCTCATGGGCAGCTCGTGGCCACAATCACATCATGGTCACCTCACAGCTGAGGTTGTGTCATGGCCATGGTTATCTCTTGGTCAGCTCATAGTCAGAATCATGTCATGATCTCGGTCATTTCATGGTTGTGGTTGTATCATGGTCATGGTCATGGTCATCCCAGGGTCAACTCATGGCCACATTCATACCATGGTCATCTCATAGCCATGGTTGTGTCATGGTCAGAATTATCTCATGGTCACGGCCATGTCCTGAGCACCAGCATCTCCTGCTCATGGTCAAGATCACGTTAAGGTCATGGTCGTGTCGTGGTCATTTCTTGGTCGCAACACCACGCCCATGGTCAGCTCACAGTCATCATCATGTCATGGTCAAGGTCATGGGCATTTCCTGATGACCTCATGGCCATGGCTGTGTCATGGTCATCTCATGGTCACCTCATGATCCTGACCACCATGTGGCTGTGTCATGGTCATCTCATGGTCACACTCCTCTCATGGTTACAGTCATGGTCATCTCATGGTCATCTCTTCATCTCAATATCTCATGCTCATGGTCATCTGACAGTCGTAGCTGTGTCATCATCACAGTCATGGGCATTTCCTGATCACCATCATCTCATGCTCATGGTCAATTCGCCATCATGGTAATTTCATGGTTGCCTCATGGTCATGGTCATCTCGTGGTCATGGTCCTCTCCTTATCACCATCATCTCATCATCGTGGTCACCCCATGGTCACAATCATTTCACAGCCACGGTCATATTGTGGTCACCTCATGGTCATCTCTTAATCCCAATCATCTCATGCTCATGGTTGTGTCATGGTCATTGCATGGTCATGGTCATCTCATGGTCTAAATCACCTCATACCACAGGTGTGTCATGGTCATCTCATGGTCACCTCATGGTCACAATCACATCACTGTCATCTTACAGTCGTGGTTGTGTCACAGTCATGGTTATTCCATGGTCGTGGTCATCTCATTGTAATGACCATCTCATGGTCTTGATCACCACATGGCCATGCTGTGCTGTGGTCATCTCTTGGTCACAATCACCACCTGCTCACGGTCATGTCATGGTCATCTCCTGCTCATGGTCATCTCATGGTCAGCTTGTGGCCACAATCACATCATGGTCACCTCACAGCTGTGCTTGTGTCATGGGCATGGTTATCTCTTGGTCAGCTCATAGTCAGAATCATGTCATGATCTCGATCATTTCACGGTTGTGCTTGTATTATGGTCACAGTCATGGTTATCTCATGGCCTTGACCACCACATGGCCATGGTTGTGTTGTGGTCATGTCTCGGTCATCACATGCTCATGGTCACCCCATGGTCATGGTCGTGTCATGGTCACATTCATGGTCATCTCACTGTAATGGTCATTCTATGATCATGGGTGTGTCATGGTCATGATAATCTCACGATCATCTCATGGTCACCTCATGGTCACCGTCATCTCACTGTAGGGGTCATCTCACAGTCACCTCATGATCATGGTCACACATGGCCATGGTGTGTTCTGATCATCTCATGGTCATCTCTTGGTCACAATCATCTCATGTTCATGGTCACCTCACAGGCATGGTCATCTCATTGTAATGGTCATCCCATGATCATGGTCATTCCATGGCCATTGTTGTGTCATGGTCACGGTCATTGCATGGTTATGGTCATTTTATGATCATCTCATGATCAACTCATTTGCCACCATCTTATCATGGTCATCTCTCAGTGGTGGTTGGATCATGGTCACGGTTATCTCATGATCACAGTCATCTCATGGTCATGGTCATTTCCTGATAGTCATCATCTCATCCTCTCAGTCATCTCATTGTCATGGTCATCTCATGGTCACAATCACATCATGGTCATCTCATGGTCAACTCATGGCCAATCATAAAATGGTCATTTCATGGTTGTGGTTGTGTCATGGTCATGGTCATTTCATGGTCATTTCATGGTCAGCTCATGGTCATCTCATGGTCAGCTCATGGTCAGTTCATGGTCATCTCATGGTCACAATCACATCATGGTCATCTCATGGTCAACTCATGGCCAATCATAAAATGGTCATTTCATGGTTGTGGTTGTGTCATGGTCATGGTCATTTCATGGTCATTTCATGGTCAGCTCATGGTCATCTCATGGTCAGCTCATGGTCAGCTCATGGTCATCCCAGGGTCAACTCATGGCCACATTCATACCATGGTCATCTCATAGCCATGGTTGTGTCATGGTCTGAATCATCTCATGGTCACAGTCATGTCCTGAGCCTCAGCATCTCCTGCTCATGGCCAAGATCACGTTATGGTCATGGCTGTGTCATTGTCATTTCTTGGTTGCAACACCACGCCCATGGTCAGCTCACAGTCATCACCAGGTCATGGTCACAGTCATGGACATTTCTTGATGACCTCATGGCCATGGCTGTGTCATGGTCATCTCATGGTCACACTCCTCTCATGGTCATGGTCATGGTCATCTCATGGTCATCTCTTGGTCTCAATATCTCATGTTTGTGATCATCTCACAGTCGTAGTTGTGTCATCATCACAGTCATGCTCATTTCCTGATTGCCATCATCTCATGCTCATGGTCAATTTGCCATCATGGTAATTTCATGATTGCCTCATGGTCATGGTCATCTCGTGGTCATGGTCCTCTCCTTATCACCATCATCTCATGATCGCAGTCACCCCCATGGTCACAATCATTTCACAGCCATGGTCATATTGTGGTCACCTCATGGTCATCTCTTGATCCCAATCATCTCATGCTCATGGTTGTGTCATGGTCATTGCATGGTCATGGTCATCTCATGGTCTCAATCACCTCATACCACAGGTGTGTCATGGTCATCTCATGGTCACCTCATGGCCACAATCACATCACTGTCATCTTACAGTCGTGGTTGTGTCACAGTCATGGTTATTCCATGGTTGTGGTCTTCTCACTGAAATGACCATCTCATGGTCTTGATCACCACATGGCCATGGTGTGCTGCAGTCATCTCTTGGTCATCTCTTGGTCACAAGCACCACCTGCTCACGGTCATGTCATGGTCATCTCCTGCTCATGGTCATCTCATTGTTACCTCATGGTTATCTCTTGGTCAGCTCATAGTCAGAATCATGTCATGATCTCGGTCATTTCATGGTTGTGGTTGTATTATGGTCACAGTCATGGTCATCTCATGGCCTTGATCACCACATGGCCATGCTTGCGGTGTGGTCATGTCTTGGTCACAGCCATCACATGCTCATGGTCACCCCATGGTCATGGTCGTGTCATGGTCACATTCACGGTCATCTCACTGTAATGGTCATCTTATGATCATGGGTGTGTCATGGTCATGATAATCTCACGATCATCTCATGGTCACCTCATGCTTACAGTCATCTCACTGTAATGGTCATGTCTCAGTCACCTCACGATCATGGTCACACATGGCCATGGTGTGTTCTGATCATCTCATGGTCATCTCTTGGTCACAATCATCTCATGTTCTTGGTCACCTCACAGTCATGGTCATCTCATTGTAATGGTCATCCCATGATCATGGTCATTCCATGGCCATTGTTGTGTCATGATCACAGTCATGGTCATTGCATGGTTATGGTCATTTTATGATCATCTCATGATCAACTCATTTGCCACAATCATATCATGGTCATCTCTCAGTGGTGGTTGGGTCATGGTCACGGTTATCTCATGATCTCATGTCCATCGCATGGTCGTTTCCTGGTAGTCATTATCTCATCCTCTCAGTCATCTCATTGTCATGGTCATCTCATGGTCACAATCACATCATGGTCATCTCATGGTCAACTCACGGCCATTCATAACATGGTCATTTCATGGTTATGGTTTTGTCATGGTCAAGGTCATCTCATGGTCACAGTCATTTCCTGACCACCGTCCTCTCGCGGTCATCTCTCAGTCACCTCATGGTCACGATCATCTCACAACCATGGTCATGTCATGGCCATGATTCTGTTTTGGTCTTCTCATGCTCACGGTCATCTCAGTGTAATGGTCATGTCCCAGGCACCTCATGATCATGGTCACACATGGCCATGGTGTGTTGTGGTCATCTCATGGTCATCTCTTGGTCACAATCATCTCATGCTCATGGTCACCTCATGGTCATGGTCATCTCATTGTAATGGTCATCCCATGGTTGTGATCATCTCATGGTCAGTCATCTCATGGCCATTTCATGGTCATGGTCATTTCCTGATCACCATCATCTCATGGTCATGGTCATCTCATTGGAATGGTCATGGTTCTGTCAAGTTCATATCATGGTCATGGTCATCATATGGTCATGGTCATCTCAAGGTCATGGTTGTGTCATGGTCACCTCATTGTCATGGTCATCTCATGATCATCTTGTGGTCATCTCATGGTCACTATCCTGTCATGGTCATGTCATCTCACAGTGGTGGTCACCTCATAGTCATGGACATCTCACGGTCATCTAAGAATGGCCTCATGGTCACAATGGTCTCATGGCCATGGTTGTGTTGTGGTCATCTCATGGTCATCTCTTGGTCACAATCATCTCATGCTCATAATTGCCTCATTACGGTCATCTCATGGTCATTGTATCATGACCATGGTCATCTCTTGCTCATCTCATGGTCTTTATGACCCCATGGCCATGGTTAAGTCATGTTCACCTCATGGTCATCTCATGGTCATCTTATGGCCACAGTCATAGTCATGTCATGGTCATGGTCATTTCCTGAGCACCATCATCTCATGTTCATTGTCATCTCCTGATCACAATCATCTCATGCTCATGCTCCTGGTCCTCTCATGGTCACGATCTCATGCTCATGGCTGTGTCGTGGTCATCTGATGGTCACAGTCCTCTCATGGTCATGATCATCTCATGGGCATGGTCACAGTCATGGTCATCTCATGGTCATCGTCATCTCATGATTGTCTCCCAGTCAACTCATGGCCACAATCATATCATGGTCATCTCATGGTCATGGTTGTGTCATGGTCACAGTCATGGCCATCACACGGTCATGGTCACCTCACAATTGTCTCATGGCCAACTCATGGCCACAATCATATCATGGTTATGAAAGGACCATAGATGACTCATCTCATGGTCACAGTCATGGTCATCTCATGGTGATCATCATGGCCATCTCATGGTCACAGTCATGGTCATCTCATGGTCACAGTCATGGTCATCTCATGGTGATCATCATGGCCATCTCATGGTCACAGTCATGGCCATCTCATGGTCACAGTCATGGCCATCTCATGGTGATCATCATGGCCATCTCATGGTCACAGTCATGGCCATCTCATGGTCACAGTCATGGTCATCTCATGGTCACAGTCATGGTCATCTCATGGTCACCGTCATGGCCATCTCATGGTGATCATCATGGCCATCTCATGGTCACAGTCATGGCCATCTCATGGTCACAGTCATGGTCATCTCATGGTCACAGTCATGGTCATCTCATGGTCACAGTCATGGTCATCTCATGGTGATCATCATGGCCATCTCATGGTCACAGTCATGGTCATCTCATGGTGATCATCATGGCCATCTCATGGTCACCGTCATGGCCATCTCATGGTGATCATCATGGCCATCTCATGGTCACCGTCATGGCCATCTCATGGTGATCATCATGGCCATCTCATGGTCACCGTCATGGCCATCTCATGGTGATCATCATGGCCATCTCATGGTCACCGTCATGGCCATCTCATGGTGATCATCATGGCCATCTCATGGTCACCGTCATGGTCATCTCATGGTCACAGTAATGGCCCATCTCATGGTCATGAGTAGCAATGGGGAACGAAGACACATGGACTTCCTTGCTTGCTTCAAAGATCCTTTACTGTAACCAACCGAACCTTTTTAGACTTGAAACATAACCCAAACTTAACCAAACCTAACCCAAACTTAACAAAACCTAACCCAAAGCTAACCCAAACTTAACCAAACCTAACCCAAACCTGACCCAAACTTAACTAAACTTAACCAAACTTAGCCCAAACTTAACTAAACCTAATCCAAACCTAACTCAAACTTAACCCAAACTTAACCAAACCTGACCCAAACTTAATCAAACTTAACCAAACCTGACCCAAACCTAACCCAAACTTAACTAAACTTAATGAAACATAACCCAAACTTGACCCAAACCTGACCCAAACTTAACCAAACCTAATCCAAACTTAATCAAACTTGACCCAAACTTAACAAAACTTAATCAAACATAACCCAAACCTGACCCAAACCTGACCCAAACCTGACCCAAACCTGACCCAAACCTGACCCAAACCTGACCCAAACCTGACCCAAACCTGACCCAAACCTGACCCAAACCCACCCAAACCTGACCCAAACCTGACCCAAACTTAACTAAACTTAACCAAACCTGACCCAAACCTAACCAAACTTAACTAAACCGAACCGAGCACACATTGCCTGCCTGCCATTGTGGTGTCGCTGTTGATGCGTTCCTTTACCCAATCAGCTCTCTGATCGTGTGGTGGCCACACATCTCCCCAGCCAATCACTGCCTCACCCATGAGATGACCACCAGCCCACTCTCGGACCATCTGACCCGCAGCTGAACCCTTCCCAGAGTGCTTTTTGGGGAACAAAAGTGAACGGAAGTGACCGGGATTTAACAAAGGTGGAAAAGGTCCATATTCTGTAAGGGTTTTCTTATTTCCCATGGTTATGGTCATCACCATCATCTTATGGTCATGGTCACCTCATGGTCATCTCATGGTCACCTCATGGTCACAAATCATCTCACAGCTATGGTTGTGTCATGATCATCTCATGGTCTTGATCACCACACAGCCATGGTGTGGTGTGGTCACCTCTTGGTCACCTCATGGTCACAAATCATCTCACAGCTATGATTGTGTCATGATCATCTCATGGTCTTGATCACCACACAGCCATGGTGTGGTGTGGTCACCTCTTGGTCACCTCTTGGTCAAGATCATGTCATGGTCACAGTCAAGGTCATCTCAAGGCCTTCATCATTTCATGGCCATGGTGGTGTCATGGTTATCTCGTGGTCATCTGTCATGATGTCATGATCATCTTGTGGTTGTCTCATGGTCATGGCCATTTCTTGATCACCATCATCTTATGCTCATGGTCATCTCACTGTAATGGTCATCTCATGATCATGTCATTGTCACCTCATGGTCATCTCATGGCCACGATCACATCAGCGTCACCTCAAGGCCACGGCTGTCCCATGGCCAACCAATGGTCATCTCTTGGTCCAAATCATCTCATGGTCAGGGTTGTGGTTGTGTCACGGTCACAGTCGTGGTCACAGTCATGGTCACAGCCATGGTCATCCCATGGTCATCTCATGGTCATCTCCTGGTCATAGTCACAGCCATGGTCACAGTCATGGTCATCCCATGGTCATGGTCATCTCAGGGTTGTGTCAGTCATGGTCACTCTCATCTCACGGCCATCTTGTGCTCGTGTCATGGTCATGGTCATGGAACATCTCCGAGATCCTGAGCACCGATTTTGGGACACTCAAGGACACTTGGGGACAGCGAGGCCTGGTTTGACCCCTCCCCCCATCCCACTGCCCATCCATGAGCCCGATGTGGCCAAACCCTCCTGGGGACACCTTGGACATGGGACAGAGCGGGAAATGAATCCTGGGGAATGGAGCTGGGTGTGGCTGGCAAGTCCCCACCCTGCTCCTGGTGTCCTCAACCCAGTCCTGGTGTCCCCATCCTGTTCCTGGTGTCCCCGTCCCAGTCCTGGTGTCCTCACCCTGGTCCTGGGGTCCCCAACCCAGTCCTGGTGTCCCCACCCTGCTCCTGGTGTCCCCAACCCAGTCCTGGTGTCCCCATCCTGCTCCTGGTGTCCTCATCCCAGTCCTGGTGTCCCCACCCTGCTCCTGGTGTCCCCAACCCAGTCCTGGTGTCCCCATCCTGCTCCTGGTGTCCCCAATCCAGTCCTGGTGTCCCCATCCTGCTCCTGGTGTCCTCATCCCAGTCCTGGTGTCCCCATCTCAGTCCTGGTGTCCCCAACCTAGTCCTGGTGTCCCCAACCCAGTCCTGGTGTCCCCAACCCACTCCTGGTGTCCCCATCCCAGTCCTGGTGTCCCCAACCTGCTCCTGGTCTGCCCACCCTGCTCCTGGTGTCCCCATCCTGCTCCTGGTGTCTCCATCCCAGTCCTGGTGTCCCCAGCCCACTCCTGGTGTCCTCAGCCTGCTCCTGGTGTCCCCAGCCCACTCCTGGTGTCCCAAACCTGTTCCTGGTGTCTCCAGCCTGCTCCTGGTGTCCCCAACCCACTCCTGGTATCCCCATCCCAGTCCTCGTGTCCCCACACTGCTCCTGGTGTCCCCATCCCGCTTCTGGTGTCTCCAGCCTACTCCTGGTGTCCCCATCCATCTCCTGGTGTCCCCATTCCCATTCCTGCTGTTCCCATCCCTACTCCCAGTGTCCCCATCCCTGTCCCCAGTGTCCCCATCCCTGTCCCAAATGTCCCCATCCCTGTCCCCAATGTCCCCATCCCTGTCCCCAATGTCCCCTCTCCCACCCCAGGCTCCCAGAGAGGAACTGCCGGACACTGGAGGAGGAACCCGGATTTCTTGCCCCAAGCAGGATTTATTGCTCCAAGCAGGATTTCTTGCCCCAAGCAGGATAATTTCACACCAGAACTAAAGCATTGGGAATATTTGTGGGGTTTGGCTCTAAAACATTGGAAAACGGGAAATCGATCCGTTAGCAAGAGCTGTGGGGTGGGTGGCAGCAGTGGGATGAGCTCTGCTTGTAGCTCTCAGCATTCCCGGGAAGAGGGAAAGGGCCGGATCCAGCTCTGTGGATCACTCCAGCGGCGATTCCTGCCGGGATGAGAGAGGGTCACGGTGTCACCCTGTCCCTGTCCCCATTCCACAGGATGGACCTGGCTGGAGCCCACGGGGAGCAGGAGCTGCTCCAGAATCCCACCTGATCCCATCACAATCCTGCTCCATCCATCCCACCTGATTCCACTCCATCCATCCCAACTGATCCTGCTCCATCCATTCTGCCCCAGTTCCTCTCTGGAATCTCAACCTGATCCTGGATCCCATCCATCATCCATGCATCCATCCATGCATCCATCCATGCATCCATCCATCCATCCATCCATCATCCATCCATGCATCCATCATCCATCAATCATTCACCATCCATCATCCATCCATCCATCCATCATTCATCCATCCATCCATCATCCGTCATCCATCCATCATCCATCCATCCATCATCCATCCATCCATCCATCATCCATCATCCATCATCCATCATCCATCCATCCATCATCCATCCATCATCCATCCATCCATCCATCCATCATCCATCCATCCATCCATCATCCATCCATCCATCCATCCATCATCCATCATCCATCCATCATCCATCATCCATCCATCCATCCATCATCCATCCATCCATCATCCATCCATCATCCATCATCCATCCATCCATCATCCATCCATCATCCATCATCCATCCATCCATCCATCATCCATCATCCATCCATCCATCATCCATCCATCCATCCATCATCCATCCATCCATCATCCATCCATCCATCATCCATCATCCATCCATCCATCCATCATCCATCCATCATCCATCCATCATCCATCCATCATCCATCATCCATCCATCCATCATCCATCCATCCATCCATCCATCCATCATCCATCCATCATCCATCCATCCATCATCCATCCATCATCCATCCATCCATCCATCATCCATCCATCATCCATCCATCCATCCATCCATCATCCATCCATCATCCATCCATCACCCATCCATCATCCATCCATCACCCATCCATCATCCATCCATCCATCCATCATCCATCCATCCATCATCCATCATCCATCATCCATCCATCCATCCATCATCCATCCATCATCCATCCATCCATCATCCATCATCCATCCATCCGTCATTCATCCATCCATCATCCATCCATCATCCATCCATCATCCATCCATCCATCCATCCATCCATCATCCATCCATCCCCCCCGATCCTGCCACATCCACCCTGCCCCAATCCCTCTCAGGAATCCCAACCTGATCCTGCTCCATCCATCCCAACTAATCCCACACTGGAATCCTGCCTTGATCCAGAGTCCCACCGGATCCCACCCCATCCCTGCTGCCCCAATCCTGCTCCATTCCATCCCACCTGATTCATGTCTGGAATCCAGCCCTGATCCCTCTCCATCCATTCCCCACCAATCCTGCTCCATCCATCCCACCTGATCCTGCTCCAGAATCCAGCACCAATCCCGCTCGACAGTTCCATCTGATCCTGCTCTGGATCCCTGCTCTGATCTGGAATCCCTCCCTGATCCCAGTCTGTCCATCCTGCCCTGATCCCCCTCTGGAATCCTACCCCCAATCCCGCTCCATATGTGTGATTCAGATCTTGACTTCCGTGTTATTTCCTGCAGAAAAAGAAGATCCATGAGATTCCAGCATGGATCACACACCGGGATTAACCCCAGGATCCACCCTGGGATGCACAAAGAGGGGATTCAGAGCTGGATCCACCACTGGAACTCACCGGCTGGCGGGTTGTATCCATTCCTGTCCCTCTTCCCTGTGGAAAAACAGCAGGATCAGTGTGGGTGCTGCATTCCCAGAACGATGCCAGGTGGATCCGTGCCCCTTCCCGACCCCCATCCCGTGTTACCGGATTGGAGCCTCCAGACACCGAATCCAATGAGGACAAGGACGAGGATCGCAGCGATGACGGACACAGCGATCATCACGGCGAGATTCCCACCAGATGTCGGCTCTGGGAAAAGCAGGATAGTGAGGAGGGGAAGCGGAATCCCCATTCCAGAATTCCAAATCCTCAATTCCCACATTCCCAGCCTCACCCCAAGCGAAGATCCCGGGCTCCAGCATTCCAGGATGCTCCACCCGGCACCGGTACTGCTCCCACTCCTCCGGCAGCACCTCGATCCTGGCCCAGGTGTGGAAGGTGCCGTCGCTGTTGGGAACGATCCCGCCCCACTCCGTCTCCTGATCCCAGATTTCACCCCCCTTCATCCAGTTGACCGCAATGGTGTTGGGATAGAATCCGTACACGTGGCAGGATAGGATCAGTGTCCCATGTTCCTCTTTTCCGGACACATGGACGTCAGGGACCACTGGAATGGGATAATGGTGGAACTCATGCATGGAATTCCATGGGAATGGGATGGGGGTGAGATCTGCTCATGGAATTCCATGGGAATGGGAAGGGGGGTGAGATCTGCCCATGGAATTCCATGAGAATGGGATGGGGGGTGAGATCTGCCCATGGAATTCCATAGGAATGGGATGGGGGCGAGATCTGACCATGGAATTCTGTGGGAATGGGAATGGGATGGGGGTGAGATCTGCCCATGGAATTCTGTGGGAATGGGAATGGGATGGGGTGAGATCTGCCCATGGAATTCCATGAGAATGGGATTGGGTGAGATCTGACCATGGAATTCCATGGGAATGGGATGCTGGAGACATCAGCCCATGGAATTCCCACTGGAATGGGATGGTGGCGATATCTTCCCATGGAATTCCCACAGGAATTACAGTGTTCCCAAGTGCTCCATTCCCAAATCCCAAATTCCCACCCACCTTTGCGCTCCAGCTCTTTCCGCCCGTATCCGACGTACTTCCGGAGCCATTCCGGGCAGACGCGTTCCAGGTAATTCTCCTGCCTCTCAGCCTCGTTCTTATCTTCCCAGCGCCTCCGGGTGATCTCAGCAGCGTCGTCGGCTGCCACGAAGCTCTTGGATCCCAGCTCGAAGGAGATGAAATCCCGCCCGTCGTAGCCGTACCGGTCGGATCCACGGATGCTCCCGTCAGACAGGAGGTCACAGCCGTAAACTTCCTGTATGGTGTGGAGACCTGGGGGGATTGAACCCACAGAGACCCATGGAATTGTGTCCCCGCCCCACAGATTCCATCCCAGCCCCATGGATCCATGTCCCAAACTCACAGATCCCAACCTGGCCCCACAGATCCCATCCCAGTCCCATGGCTATCCACCCCAGGCCCACAGTTCCCATTCCAGCTGCACAGGTCCCATCCCAGCCCCATAGGATCCCCCATTCCAGCTCTACAGTTCTCATTCCAGTCCCACAGATCTCATCCCAATCCTACAGTTCCCATTCCAGCCCCACGGATCCCATCTCAGCCCCACAATTCACATCCCAGCCCCACAGTTCCCATCCTGGCCCCACAGATCCCATCTTGGCCCCAAGGATCCCAAGGATCCCAGCCCCACGGATCCCATCCCAGCCCCACAGATCCCATCCCAGCCCCACAGATCCCATCCCAGCCCCACAGATCCCATCCCAGCCCCACGGATCCCCACCCCAGTCCTATAGTTCCCATTCCAGCCCCACAGATCCCATCCCAGCCCCACAGATCCCATCCCAGCCCCACAGATCCCATCCCAGCCCCACGGATCCCATCCCAGCCCCACGGATCCCATCCCCAGCCCCATGGATCCCATCCCAGCCCCACAGATACCCCCACTCACCCCCGCTCTGGTTGTACCGGTGCCGCAGCGTCTCCAGGTCCTGCACACGCACGTGCTGGTTCACCTGACAGTTCTGGGTCTGGCTCTCCCAATATCCCGGCTCAGCTCTCTTCTCTATCCACTGCGCCTGCGGCTCCATCCGGCCCCGCTCGCTGTCGTAGCGCACGAAGGGGATCCCATCCACGAACCCCAATGCCATGTACTGGGGGACCCCCGGGCTGGGCTCTGACACCACCACATCCAGGTAACGCAGGGAGTGGAGAACTGGGGGGACACAGAGATTTGGGGGGGCTGAGGGGGTCATGGATCAATGAAAGGGGAACTGGGAGAGCCGGGAAGGGGTTTGGGGATCCTGGGGCCAAGGAAAGGGGGTCCAGGGGTGGGAGAGGTGGGGTGGACAGGAAAGGGTATGCAGAGGGGTCCCGGTGTCCAGGGGCTCAGGGGGTTCCAGGGTTATGGAGGGGGGGTGCAGGGACTGGAAGGGGTGGGGTGGGGGTTCCAGCAGGTCCCTGTGCCCAGGAATGGGGGTCCAGGAGTCCCCAGTGCCAAGGAAAGGGGTCACGAGGTGGGGAGAACTGGGATGGCTGGAATGGGGGGATCAGGGGTCCTTGATGCAGAGGAAAGGGGGGATGAGAGCTGAGAAAAGCAGGAATGGGGGTCTGGGGGGGGTCACAGGGTGAAGGAAACGGGGGGGTCTGGGGACTGGGAAAGGCGGGATGGATGGGAAAGGGGGTGCAGGGGGAGATTGGTACAGGATAAGGGAGTGCAGGGGAGGTCCCAGTGCCTGAGACTGCAAATTCAGGGCTCAGAATCCCCCCTGGGACCCTCCACGGCCCCCCAGGGACCGTCCCGGAACCCCTGGGACCCCATACAGGAGGACCAGGGGGTGGAGAACTGGGGGGACGCAGAAATTTGGGGGTCAGGAAGTAGAACCGGGAGAGCCGGGAATGGTCCAAGGTTCAAGGAAGGGGCTGGGGAGAGGCGCGGTGGGGGATCCAGGGAGTCCCTGTGCCCACGAAAGGGGGTGCAGGGGTCCCTGGGGTTGAGGAGAGCGGGGTCTGGGAGCGGGGAAGGGCAGGAAGGGGGGCCCGGGGGGTCCCTGGGTGACGGGAAAGGGGAGCTGGGGCGGGGAGAGGCGGGCGGATCCCGGGGACGCAGTTTGGGAGAATGGAAAGAGAAAGTGACCGAGTGAACGCGGTGGGGGGAGGGGACGCGGGGCGGGGAAAGGGGAATTGCAGGGAGTTCATCTGGATCCCATTGGATCCCTGCTGAGACCCCCCCCGAGACCCCTGGGACCCTCTGGGACACCGTTTCGGAAAGCGGCGGGAGTGGAAAACGGGGTGGAGACGGAAATTTGGGAGATCCGGGGGGTCCAAAAGCCGAGGAGAACGGCGGGTCTGGGATCTGGGAAGAGCGGGATGCCCGGGAATGGGGTGCAGGGGGGCCCAAGAGCACTGGGGGGGGTGCGGGGGGGGTCCCAGTCCTGGATAAGGGGGTGCAGGGGAGGGCCAGTGCCCCGGAATGGGGGTTCAGGGGGGTCCCGGTGCCAGAAAGGGGTACACGGGGGTCCCGGTGCTGCGAAAGGGGATTGAGGGGTGTCACAGGACCCAAAATGGGACTCAGGGGGGGTTCCCCTGCCCGGGAATGGAGGTTTAGGGGGTTCCCGGTGCCCGGAAATGGAAGTTCAGGGGGGTCCCGGTGTCCGGGAATTGCCGCTCAGGGTGGTCCCGGATTCGGGGGGGTCCCACTCACCTCTCGGCGGGCCGCTCGGGTCCCCCAGGATCCCCTGCAGCCCCAAGAGGAGCCCCAAAAGGAGCCCCAGAGCCAGCGCTGGACCCATCGCGCTGCTCCGCCGCGGCCCCGGTCACAGTTCTGACCCCGCCCACTGCTCCGGTCCCGCCCACAGCGCTGGCCCCGCCCACAGAGCAGCCTCCGGCCCCGCCATTGGCGCCGCTATTTCCTGCTCGCCAATGGCAGCCCGAAGTGTCAGTGACGTCATCGGGCGCCGGGCAGATCCCGGGTTCTCAGGTTAGGACGCGGAAGAGGACGAGCCCGAGGCGGGGCTGGGGGGAGGGGACGGGGGAATTCCACAGAATCCCTCTGGATCCCTCTGAATCCCTCTGGATCCCTCTGGATGCCTCGGGATCCCTCTGGATCCTCGGAGCGGCCGCCCTGGAGCCCTCTGGGAACCACCTGGGACCCCCTGGGACCCGGCTTGAGAATGCGCCGGGTGTGGAAAACGGGGTGGAGACGGAAATTTGGGGATCTGGGGGTGCAAAGGTGAAGGAAAAGGGCGGCTCGGGGGTCTGGGAAGGGCGGGGTGCCCGGGAACGGGGGGCGGGGGGTCCCAGAACACGGGAAGGGGGTCCAGGAGGGGGTTCCAGTCCCGGATAAGGGGGTGCAGGGGGTCCCCATGCCCAGGAACGGAGGTTCAGGGGCTCCCGGGGTCAAGGAAAAGTGGGGGCTGGGGTCTCCGAGAGGGGGAGGGGCGGGAAAGGGGGTGGGGGGTGCTGGATATGGGGCTGCAGGGGGATCCCCGTGCTGGGTATGGGGGTACAGGGGGGTCCCGGTGTGTGAGGATGGAGGGTTTGGGAGGGCTCCAGTCCCGGGTAAGGGGGTGCACGGGGGTCCTGGTGCAGCGGAATGGGGGTTCAGGGGGTCCCGGTGCTGCATAAGGGGATGCAGAGGGGTCCCGGTGCCCAGGAAATGGGGTTCAGGGGGGTCCCTTCCCGTGTTATGGGGTTCAAGGGGTCCCGGTGCCAGATAATGGCGTGGCGGGGATCCGGTGCTAGGAAAGGGGGTGCAAGGGGTTCCCGTTCCCAGGAATGGGGGCCTTAGGGGGTCCTGGTGCAGCGGAATGGGGGTTCAGGGGGGTTCCTTCCCATGTTCTGGGATTCAAGGGGTCCCGGTGCCTGAAAATGGAGGTTCAGGGAAGTCCCGGTGCCCAGAAATGGGGGTTCTGGGAATTTTCCGTGCCCGATAATGGGGGTTCAGGGGGTTCCAGGTTCCAGATAAGGGGAAGCAGGGGTTTTCAGGGCTGGGGAAGGGGGTACAGGGGGTTCCCGGTGCCCCGAAATGAACGTTCAAGGGGGTCTCTGTGCCCAGGAAGGGGGGTTCGCCCGGAAATGGAAGTGCAGGGGTTCCCGGTGCCCAGGAATTGCGGCTCAGGGGGGGTCCCGGTGCCGGGAACAGTCACCGGTCCCCGGGCAGATCCCGGTGCCTCAGCTTGGGAGACGCGAAAGTGACCGGGAGAGCGCGGGGAGGGGACAGAGGAAACCCTGGGAATTCCCCTGAATCCCCCCTGGGACCACCCAGGACCCCCCCACAGGACGCGCAGGGGGTGGAGAACTGGGGGGACGCAGAGATTTGGGGTTCTGGGGGCGTCCAAGGGTCAGGAAGCGGAACCGGGAGAGCCGGGAATGGTCCAAGGTTCAAGGACGGGGCTGGGAGAGGCGCGATGGGGGATCCAGGGAGTCCCTGTGCCCACGAAAGGGGGTCCAGGGGTCCCTGGGGTTGAGGAGAGCGGGGTCTGGGAGCTGGGAAAGGCAGGAATGGGGGTCCAGGGGGTCCCTGGGTGACGGGAAAGGGGAGCTGGGGCGGGGAGAGGCGGGCGGATCCCGGGGACGCAGTTTGGGAGAATGGAAAGAGAAAGTGACCGAGTGAACGCGGTGGGGGGAGGGGACGCGGGGAAAGGGGAATTGCAGGGAGTTCATCTGGATCCCATTGGATCCCTGCTGAGACCCCCCCCGAGACCCCTGGGACCCTCTGGGACCGCGTTTCGGAAAGCGGCGGGAGTGGAAAACGGGGTGGAGACGGAAATTTGGGAGATCCGGGGGGTCCAAAAGCCGAGGAGAACGGCGGGTCTGGGATCTGGGAAGAGCGGGATGCCCGGGAATGGGGTGCAGGGGGGTCCAAGAGCACTGGCGGGGGTGCGGGGGGGGTCCCAGTCCTGGATAAGGGGGTGCAGGGGAGGGCCAGTGCCCCGGAATGGGGGTTCAGGGGGGTGCCGGTGCCAGATGAGGGGGTACACGGGGGTCCCGGTGCTCGGAAAGGGGAGTGAGGGGGGTCACAGGACCCAAAATGGGACTCAGGGGGGTTCCCCTGCCCGGGAATGGAGGTTGAGGGGGTTCCTGGTGCCCGGAAATGGAAGTTCAGGGGGGTCCCGGTGTCCGGGAATTGCCGCTCAGGGTGGTCCCGGATTCGGGGGGGTCCCACTCACCTCTCGGCGGGCCGCTCGGGTCCCCCAGGATCCCCTGCAGCCCCAAGAGGAGCCCCAAAAGGAGCCCCAGAGCCAGCGCTGGACCCATCGCGCTGCTCCGCCGCGGCCCCGGTCACAGTTCTGACCCCGCCCACTGCTCCGGTCCCGCCCACAGCTCTGGCCCCGCCCACAGAGCAGCCTCCGGCCCCGCCATTGGCGCCGCTATTTCCTGCTCGCCAATGGCAGCCCGAAGTGTCAGTGACGTCATCGGGCGCCGGGCAGATCCCGGGTTCTCAGGTTAGGACGCGGAAGAGGACGAGCCCGAGGCGGGGCTGGGGGGAGGGGACGGGGGAATTCCACAGAATCCCTCTGGATCCCTCTGAATCCCTCTGGATCCCTCTGAATCCCTCTGGATCCCCGCTGCGGCAGCCCTGGAGCCCTCTGGGAACCACCTGGGACCCCCTGGGACCCGGCTTGAGAATGCGCCGGGTGTGGAAAACGGGGTGGAGACGGAAATTTGGGGATCTGGGGGTGCAAAGGTGAAGGAAAAGGGCGGCTCGGGGGTCTGGGAAGGGCGGGATGCCCGGGAACGGGGGGCGGGGGGTCCCAGAACACGGGAAGTGGGTCCAGGAGGGGGTTCCAGTCCCGAAGAAGGGGGTGCAGGGGGTCCCCATGCCCAGGAACGGAGGATCAGGGGGTCCCGGGGTGAAGGAAAAGTGGGGGCTGGGGTCTCCGAGAGGGGGAGGGGCGGGAAAGGGGGTGGGGGGTGCTGGATATGGGGCTGCAGGGGGATCCCCGTGCTGGGTATGGGGGTACAGGGGGGTCCCGGTGTGTGAGGATGGAGGGTTTGGGAGGGCTCCAGTCCCGGGTAAGGGGGTGCACGGGGGTCCTGGTGCAGCGGAATGGGGGTTCAGGGGGTCCCGGTGCTGCATAAGGGGATGCAGAGGGGTCCCGGTGCCCAGGAAATGGGGTTCAGGGGGGTCCCTTCCCGTGTTATGGGGTTCAAGGGGTCCCGGTGCGTGGCGGGGATCCGGTGCTAGGAAAGGGGGTGCAAGGGGTTCCCGTTCCCAGGAATGGGGGCCTTAGGGGGTCCTGGTGCAGCGGAATGGGAGTTCAGGGGGGTTCCTTCCCATGTTCTGGGATTCAAGGGGTCCCGGTGTCTGAAAATGGAGGTTCAGGGAAGTCCCGGTGCCCAGAAATGGGGGTTCTGGGAATTTTCCGTGCTCGAGAATGGGGGTTCAGGGGGTTCCAGGTTCCAGATAAGGGGGTGCAGGGGTTTTCGGGGCTGGGGAAGGGGGTACAGGGGGATCCCGGTGCCCCGAAATGAACGTCCAAGGGGGTCTCTGTGCTCAGGAAGGGGGGTTCGCCCGGGAATGGAAGCGCAGGGGTTCCCGGTGCCCAGGAATTGCGGTTCAGGGGGGTCCCGGTGCCGGGGACAGTCACCGGTCCCCGGGCAGATCCCGGGGCCGCAGCTTGGGAGACGCGAAAGTGACCGGGAGAGCGCGGGGAGGGGACAGAGGAAACCCTGGGAATTCCCCTGAATCCTCCCTGGGACCACCCAGGACCCGCCCACAGGACGCGCAGGGGGTGGAGAACTGGGGGGACGCAGAGATTTGGGGTTCTGGGGGCGTCCAAGGGTCAGGAAGTAGAACCGGGAGAGCCGGGAATGGTCCAAGGTTCAAGGACGGGGCTGGGAGAGGCGCGATGGGGGATCCAGGGGGTCCCTGTGACCAGGAAAGGGGGTCCAGGGGTCCCTGGGGTTGAGGAGAGCGGGGTCTGGGAGCTGGGAAAGGCAGGAATGGGGGTCCAGGGGGTCCCTGGGTGACGGGAAAGGGGGGCTGGGGTGGGGAGAGGCGGGCGGATCCCGGGGACGCAGTCTGGGAGAAGTGAAAGATGGGAGGAAAAAGGGAATTCCAGGGAATTGGTCTTGTAATAAATGGAATTGATTCGTGCTGACTAAATTGTTACTATTATTAAAGCTATTATTAGAAGCAATCAAAAGAATTGCTGTTATGAGGCAGATGTACCCCTTTACAGATGTTACATGTTAAAATTAAGGTACAGGATGTAGTTTGGAAAGTAAGTGATGTCTCAAGGCTAAAATGGCCTTGAGATGGACAAAATTAGAGCGATTTTAAGCATTGAGGCTAAAAATCAGTAAATGTAAGACTAATTAGTAGAGTAACATAACACAACGCTTAGTACGCACACACAAACCTGTAAGGTTATCCAAAGGACAACGAGGAAGAGGAGAAGCCTTCGCCAAAAGACCCCCAAAAGAAGACTGAAGACCCCCCAACAACAAGTGAAGTATGTGCCATAAAGAAAAGTGACGAAAAGTCAGAAAAATTGGAAATAGGAGGAAACTTACGGGAAACACTAATGAATATGTATAAGCATACAGTATATAAGTTTAGCTTGAAGTGCTTTGTTTTGTAAGTGAGGCAGGGTGAGAAGCCCTCCCCATACCCCGGTCGGTTTTGCTTATACTTTAATCATACTTAATTACTGGCAGATTACATATATAAATTCTTATAATTTGTAAAATTATTTTATTAAACTGTATTCTTTTATACCAAATCACTATTCAATTTACTAAATTGTATTCATTTTTAATTAAACTGCCCTTAACCCAAGGGACCTAGTTGTCAAAATTCTGATTTCATTGATAACAACCGGTGAGGCGGCGGCGGAGCTCGGAGGCGGCCCCGGCCATCGCAGGTGGGAGCCGCGCTCGGTTCTGCGGGGGCTCGGGGCTCGCTGTGGGCCCGGGAGGGGGCGGCAGGGGGCTGTGGCGGGTGGCTTGTGCCGTGGCCGGCCCGTGTTGGCCCTGGGCTGAGGGCGCTGCGGGAGCGGCTGCCCGCGGTCTCCTTGCCGCTGGGGCCTCGGCAGGAGGCGGTGGCGGAGCAGCGCTGGCTCGTCCCGCTTCGTGTCGGGAGGCCGGAGGTGGCTGCGCTGTGCCCGGGACGCTGCGATGGCCGGGGCCGCCTCCGAGCTCCGCCGCCGCCTCACCGGGCTCCGGCCGCTGCTGCCGCCGCTGCCGGGCCCGCACAGACGCTCCGGCAATGGCGGCTCTCCTGCCCCACGGCCGCCCTGGGGGCGCCAGCGGGGCCGGGCTTGTCCCCGCTCTGCCCAATCAGCGCGCGCCAGAACCACGAGTGACGGCAGAAGCAGCCAATCGCAGCCAGCGGCGGGCTCTGCACACGGCACGGCCTCGCCTGCCTTGGGCTGAGCTCCGCCATTTCTCGGCACCCTGGGCTGAGGAGCGGCCCCGGCGCTGGGCCCGGCCCGGGCAGGAGGCCAAGGAAGCGCCGCTGCGCTGAAGCGCCGGGAGCTCGGGGTGCCCGGGAGCTGAGGGCGCTGGGAGCTGGGGGTGAGTCCGGGATGGAGCAGGGCATGCCGGAGCGAGGCCAAAACTCTGTGACTCTCCTTCCTGTCCCGGGCGGGGAGCAGAACACACAAGGAAAGGCTCGGGGGTCTGGATGAGGGTGGGGACAGTTCAATCCTTGGTCACGGGCACAGCACACCTGACTTGGGGAAATTAAATTGAATTTATTATCAAACATGTGAGAGCAAGAAAACGAGAAGTAAAGTGATTCCTACGGAAATCCATCTTCCCCCCAGCTGTCCCTCCTTCCCGGGCTTAACTTTCTGCCCCTGTCCGTCCCCCTCCCCGCCCAGAGGCACAGGGATGGGGGTCACAGTCAGGTCATGTCACTGCCTCCCCCTGAGGGCCAGGAATCCTTGTCCTGCTGCAGCCTGGGGTCCCTCCCAGGGGACAGAGTCCCTCAGGAGCAGGCTGCTCCAGCGGGGATCGCCAGGGGGATCCCCGAGTCCGGCCAGGAGCCACTTCCATGGCTCTGCAGGGGCTTCCCCCGGGCTCGGGGCCTCTCTCAGGCACCCCCTGCTCCGGCCCGGCCTCATTGCCCCCCTCACCCCCCCATGCAGCGAGTGCCCGGGCAGGGAGATGCACGATTTCTGAGGTTTATTTGGCTAAATGTTGGTGTTTTTTTGGTTTTTTTTGTGGGGGCTGAATCTTTGTCTTTTGGGGAGATATCAGATTTTTGGTATTTTGGAAGTTTTTGATCTGTCTTTGTTAGCGTTCAGGAACACACATAATCACAGACTGATTATATGCAGGTGCTTTATTGAAGTGTGCGGGAACTGGGGGTATCAGCAACCCAAATCTAGCTCCATCGTCTTTGTCCAAAGTGCACATATTTCTACAATTTCAGCTGTAGCAGTAATCATTATAACAACCTTATCAATATTGCTTCATTAATATTGCTTCATTAGCTTTATCAATATTGCTTCATGATAGTTAGCTCATCCTTGTATGAAAATGTCCGAATCTTATCTCTGGGTGGGTATCTTGGAGACCCCAAGTACCAGTTCCCGTTACTGTAAACATTTCAGCTTGCTAGACCATCCCTAATACCAAGCATTGTTGTGGCATACCTCTATACATGATTTTAAGAAACATTTTGAGAAACATTTAACCCCATAGTAACATATTTCCCCACTTTGAAAATATTTCACTTTACTATAATAAGTGTAATGCTTTCACTATTTACAGTCCTTTTTCTGTGTTTATACTTGATGTTCATCTTCGAATCCACAGTTGTTGTAAGCGTTGTTACACTCTGGAGGACTTGGAGATGACAAATGTGGATGTGGATCTCTGTCCCGTGTCAGTGCCTTTATTATCTTCTGGTTCCAGGATACTCTTTTCTTTCTCTCTCCTTTCAGAACTGCACAGATTAACCAGATTGCTAAGAACACAGTTAGTAGGATTATCAGACTCTCAAGAATAGATTTGATCCAGGAGCTCACGTTCCATCCTAACCCTTCAAAAATTTTATCTACCCAACTTGTTGTCAGATCTTCCCTCTCTTTCTGTGCTTCATGTTCTGTTTGTTTTAATTGATTAATGTTGTGTTCTACATCTGCAGTTCCATTTGGGATGTGGATGCAGCAGTGATCAATTTGTCCTTTTAGGTACCCGCACACTCCGTGTTCTTTCAACAATAACATATCTAAAGCCAATCTGTTTTGCAGGGTCATTTTAGTTGTGGCTTGTAATTGTACATTTAGCTCTCTAAATCCCTCTTTGGTAACTCTTGCCAATCTCTTTCTACCTGACCTGTAAGTTTGTACAACATCTTTCTATTTGTTATAATTTGCTATTGGACCAAACAAGGATTCCAGAGCCCACTCAAATTTTACACTACTGGAGAGTTCCTGCCATCTTTCTTCATCTTCAGTTTTGTTTTCCTGAACTTCTCGTCTCGTCCTTATTTGCAGAAGTTCATGCTCTGCCTTGGATGGGGACCTTTTCCAAATTGGGCATAAGGTGGGGAGGCCTAAAGTAATTTCTTTTACTTTTTCACCTACAGGCAAATGTGTTGTCCAGCTGCCATTGCTTGCTGCCCATCCAAATTGGCCTGGACTCTGAATTGTACTTGTGCTACATATTACCTTTTGGATCACTTGTCCTATCTGGTCATTTATTTCACCTTGTTTATGTTTGATTCCTCTGCAGGCACATCCAATTTGCAGAGCTACCACTAGCAGTGGCATTTGTTTTATTTCTTCATCATCAGAAGTACAGTCCTAAGTTTTGTTCCATACTCACCAATTCACTTTGTCTGCCTCCATTCTACTACTGGTTGCAGTGTTCCATACCCCTGGATCTGTTTCATTTTCAGAGCCTTCCCACTTAATGCACCAAGGGCTATCTGCCATAGATTGGAATTTCTGAAGCACACTCATTGACCATGCACTGTCCCAAGCTTCAGCCCGATCTTTTCCTTCCTGTCCTTCACACTTCCACTTCGATACTGGAATCTTTTCTTTAATGACCTTTGCTATCTTTTCATAACACCATCCATAATTCCCTAATCCCCCATACCAGCCTAGTTTTGGTTCATACTTTCCTCCATTTTCATGACAATCCCATATAGATGAATACTTTGGCTTCACAGCATTTTCAAACACTGTCTTATTTTGGTACTCGTAATCTATTTGCAATACACAGCTCACATTTTCATTTTTATTCTTTTGTATTTCAGGTAATTTTGATGTTATAATTCCCCAATTTATTGGGTCTCCTGCTGCCTTTGGTATTGGCAGACAGGCAGTTATTTTGCTGCTGTTTTGCATGTTGGCAAAATCTTTAATTAATCCAATCATCCCATTTTCTGCCTGAATAGTATTAGAGACTTTTATCACTTGTGTTTCTGGCTGCACCCCCACATCCCTCTTCATTCTAAAATGAAGAGTTGTCAGCTGATCCTTTTGCATTTCACATCCCAAAATAACATTGATTCCAACTGATGGCACTAAAGGCCATAAAATAATCACCATTACAGTCACTAGCAACCTAGACATTTGAAACAATCAAACCCGCTTTATCTGCAGCTTTGTTGGCCCTACAGTTTGTGCAGTCCACAGTGCAGGGGAAACCTTCTTCACTCTGGTGTAATGTATGCAGGGATCCAGTCCAGCTCCTTTGACTGCTGTCAAGGTAGTTAACAGTACCTGATAGGGTCCATTCCACCTTTCTTTTAATGGTTCTTCGTTCCAGCTTTTAACGTACACTTCATCTCCCGGGGGGATGTCATGAACTGGATTCTCAAGAGTCAGCGGCCTGTTCCACACAAGGGTGCTCTGAAGTCGAGCTCGAGCTTTTCCAAGAGACAGAACATAATTATACACCTCTTGCTTCCCTGTAACATGTACATTTGGATTAGGCTCAGGGGATTCATATGGTTTCCCATCCAATATCTCATAAGGACTGACTGACATCCCGCTTCTAGGCTTTATCCGAATCCTCAGCAGTGCTATTGGTAAAGCTTGTGGCTACTGCAATTTAGCCTCTTGGCATATTTTGCTGATTTGCCTCTTCAATGTCTGATTCATCCTCTCTACCTGTCCACTGGATTGGGGTCTCCATGGTGTATGGAGATGCCAAGCTATTCCCAGTAACCTACTCACCTCCCTCACTACTGTGGCTGTGAAATGTGGGCCCCTATCTGATGATATTCCTAGAGGCACCCCAAATCTTGGAATGATTTCTTGCAGTAACCACTTGACTGTCTCCTTTGCTTGATTTGTGTGACAGGGAAGAGCTTCTGGCCATCCTGAAAATGTGTCAACCCCTACCAATAGATATTTGTATCCTCGAGTTCTTGCTAATTCTACAAAATCTACTTGCCAATAATCTCCTGGTTCTACTCCTACCCGAATTTTCCCGAATTGTGCCTGTCGTCTAGCCACTGGATTGTTCTTTAAGCAAATTTCACATTTTGACATTACTGATTTTGCCATTATTAACATCCATACTGAAATTAAATTTTGTTTTAACAATTTCAGCAATGTCTCTGCACTCCAATGACATTTGTTATGTTTAATTTGTAGAACTTCTCTCATTATCAAGAGGGGTACCACTACTTGTCCCTGTGTAGTCACATACCACCCTTCTGAATTCTTCTGTGCATTCAGTGAGCGTCCCAATTTCTCATCCTCTATTGAATATTTTGGTTCTGGGGGTAAATTGAATTGAGATACATTAGTTTTTAAAGGTATCAATGCCATTGCAGTTTGCACTTCTCGAGCAGCTTGTCGGGCTGTCCAGTCTGCTTTCTGATTTCCCTCATGAATTTTGGAGTTTCCTGATTGTTGAGCTTTACAGTGCATGATTGCTACTTGCTCCGGCTTTTGTACTGCTTTTATTAATTGCAGGACTGCATCTTGATGTTTAATGTGTGTGCCTTGAGAAGACAGCA
>NC_142232.1:1090342-1172914 GCF_049639895.1 Pseudopodoces humilis
ACAAAACCGCAGAGATTGTAACAACCAATAGAACTCCTGGTGAAGTCAAGGGTGTCACAGACTGCATTCACTTCTATCCACAAGCAGGTGTTCACCAGTGTTCTGTCACAGCTGTTTCAGTTGTGGCCGTCTTCATCTCTCTAGGAAAATAACTATACTTTGCAGTTTAGACAAGTGTCTCCAATAAGACATAAAACAATTTAAATTAAACAATATTTAAACCTAACAATAATTATTTATGACAAAAGGAAGTAACAAACTTAACCTTAAAAAATATCTAAGTTATAAAACATAACTTAAAAACATTCAAGCCTAAATATAATAAATAAATATAATATATTTATATATAATACATAATATATATATTAGAATATATATAATAAATATATTATTATAAATATATTTATAATAATAAAATCAAATAAAAACATAACTTAATCTTATTCTGTTACTACAAAAAGCCGCTAAAAATCTGATATATACCTTTTAAACACAATATAGCAGTAACATGGATTCACTATAAAGATTATAAAAACGTAACAAATACATCACAATTCTATGTCATCTAGCTTTGAGAATAACTCACAATAACTGCAAATGGTACTAAAAATACTCATTCATAACAGGAATTTGCCTAGTATATGTTTAAATTGGTTAGGATTTTAAAGTGCAGTTTTTCTAGAGAAAAACCACAACAACACAGGATTTGGCAAGTTGCCATTCAGCTTTTGTAGCACTTTTCAGAAATATTAAGTCCAATTTTTTAACTAAAATCCAAAATCCAAATTGGTATATATGCAGTTATATGTGTTTTATGTAACAAAAGGACTCACATTGAAATTACCTTATTAAAATTGTGGAGAAAACAAGCAAATGGATAATACATGCTCTAACTTAACTTTGTCTTGTACAGTAAAGTTCTCTTGACTAATTATTTTTTAAACCACAAATCTCTTTTGTAGATAACATTGATTGGAAGGTTTTCTTAGTAGCTGTAAATCATACCATATTTTTTAACCTTAGGTTTTAAAGGCTAATTATTGCAAGGTAACTTCTGTTAATATTCACCTTAAACATCTTTTTTTTGAAAAAAAAACTCTTTAAACTTTCAAAGAATCACAATAATTTCTCTAGTAAAACTCTAAAAACTGCAACTGCATAAACTCGTAATTACTTAAAATTAACTCTAAAAGGGTATATAAAAACATTTTAAAAAACCAATGAATCATGACTTTTTAACAAACTGGGTATTATCCTGGTGCTTTTTCTTAGAGAGGGAGCGGGGGGGTGGACTGCCCGCCCTGCTGCTGCTCTCTGCTGCTGTTATCTTTCTTCACATTCTCCACATACTCTCACAGAAAAAAAAACAAAAAACCTCACAAAGTTAACTTTAACACATACAGTTGTTTCTCTCAATCTCTCTTGTTTGCTGATAGAGGAAAAAAGGGGCATGATTTTTACAAAAGCAGGCGATGTTACACGAAAAGTCTCTCATGGCCAGGTGCTAACAACGGTGACCATTGCAGCTTATCAACTTCTAATTACAGTGATGAATTTAGAACTAGATACCATATAGTTTGTGATTTTTTGACTATTTTGTCGCTTTTTGAAGCTGTCTGAGCCACCTGTTTCTGCTTAGCTGTTTCTGTAATTGTTCAGCGTGGCCTTGGAACTTTTTCTGCACTGCCTCTGTCCCGAGGGTGCCCCCGCTCTCTGCGCACACCTCAGTGCTCCCCCATGTCCCCCTGGTTCGGGTGGAAACCAATCTAAATTTGGATTCTTTTCCTCCAGGGTAGCAAAGTTGGAACTTAAATATGATTGTAGTGTTAAGAGTGACTCCAAAAGTGAAGCAAATAGTTCAGGATGTATCACATCCTGCCGTAACTGAACAGATTCTGTTCACTGTTTCAGCGTTTGCTGTGGAATTTCTTTCTTATTATTTCCTTCTCTCTGACTCTCCCTCCCTCTTTCCATGGGCAGCATAGATAGGAGTGTTTGCCCAGCAATGGGAGGTAAAGGCGTGAGCATACCCATAAGCAAGAAGTCCAGGAAGCTCCTTGTGCAAATCAAAACCCTTAACCTGTCTCTTTTCTAAAAAGCAGGTAAATAAATCATACGCTGCTTGCCTTTCCATCTTACCGTCAGCGCTGTTGCAGCCCTACAAGGTTCGGCAGCACGTTACGGCCAGGACTCTCCTCTGAGGTCGCCTGGGGCGCGGCACCGTTGCTTTTCGCCGTCCTTGCTGCAGAGGACCCGTCCCCTGTTGCCGACTCCCGTGGCCTTCACTTTTTAATGTCCCAAAGGTCCCAAAGGTCCCAAGGGTCCCATTTGTTCGGGCGCCATTTGATGAGTTTGGTGGGAGAAAAGCAGCAATCAATATGAATGATCAGCAAGGCTCCTTTATTGGCAACTCCAAACTCCCTATATAACATCAATAATTAGGCTCATACATAGTGCAAAAGCAAGCTCATTATTGGGTATTTCCTTTAAGGTCAACTCCACCTAGTTCCACATTCTTGTGGTCATTCATCTGTGCTGAATCCACATTCTTCTGATCACAGTGTCCTGTTCTCAGTTCACAGTTATCACTAAGGTCTTTCTGACTTTGCAACATCTCATACCAACTACACTCTACTGTTGTTTAATTCTTTCTCAGCTAATTGCTGCATGGGAACATGACCTTTGTTAGCCAGCCACTCTTCCACACTGTTGAGCTTTGGGACCCTCCCGGGAAGCACCAGCCCTCCCCAGCCCACCCTTGGCAGGACTTTTTCTTTTCTCTCTGCTGACGATTTTATCCCCAAAACTGCCATGGGAACGTTGTATCCAAGCACATCCTCCAGCGCTGCACTTTCCTCCTGTGAATTCCCTGTGCAGGGAATGTGTCTGTGCTTTTCCCTGCTCTGTTCACTGACAAACAAACCTGAGCCCGTGGGACTGTCAGAGCTCCTTCATGCAATGAAATCAGGTTGTGTTTCTCATGGCATGTTCTGGAGGAGCTTTTCTTGGTGTGTCTTGTGCTGCTGGAAATGACACAAGAGCCAGGAGGGAACAGAAGCTGCTGCTGCCCGTTGGCTCAGGGCCAGGGAACCAAGTTGTGCTCCCGTGCAGTTGGGCCCTGCTGGAAGCAGAGCCGCGTTTCCCTTGAGCAGCTCAAGCTTGTGACAGCTCCAAACAGGAAACCTCAGCAGAAAACTCTTCCTCCAAACTCAGCTGCTTTCCCTCCTGCAGCTGTTTGGGAAAGAGCCTCAAAGCACAGACTCTGCTGGGAGCCATTGGTGCATTTCCTCCCTCCCGGCAGCAGCAGCTCCTGAGCCCTTCACGGGCTCCTGTCCCTTCGCAAACCCTTCAGCTCCCTTGGAACTCTCAGCAGTCACTAACATATGCATTTCTTTCATATTTAAACTGCATTTAAACTTCTCTTTTTCTCTCCTCTCTCTATCTGTTTAATCTCCTCTTTATCTCCTTTAATCCCGTCAGCACCAGTAGGATGGGGATGGAGTCTTGGGGTGGGTGTGGGATGAACTGAGGATCCAGCAGAGAAGGGCAAGGCAGAGGGGAGAGGACTCAGCCAACCCTTCTCCTGCTCTCTCCTCCCCCAGGCTCCAACTAAAGCAAGTCAGACTGGAAAGGATCCCACAAATGCTGTGTTCTCCTCCCTCTCAGCTTGGCTGGGGATCCTCAGCCTGGTGCAGTGGCTTAGATTCGCTAATTTGAGTTTTTTTGGCTAATGCACTAAATAATGTGGTGGGTTTAGCGCTGGCTGAAATCTCCAGGGCACTTACTCATTTCTCACTGTGAGATATGGATTAGGAGAAGGGCAAAATAGGCTTAAAACTTAGAAGGAATAAAGGAACTTTATTTACAGGACTACAAGAATGAGAAAGTAGAATAAAACTTTCTGAACGCCTTTTTTCTCCTTACTTTTTTTTTTTTTTTACCTGACAACATAGAGATAGAACTTGGGATGTTTACACAGTATTAATTACACGATAGCTTTGTATTAGTTTTTATAGGGAGAGAAGTTTTTTCCTGTTATGTCATGGAGGCTTTTTTACAAGGAACGGATTTTTTGTGGTTTTACATTTTCACAAATAGCAGCCGCCTGTGAAGAAATTTTGCTATTGTGACATTTTTCTCATTTTTACAGGCCTCCTAGAGGTGTGTCTATGGGTTATGAATTCATGGCGTGTTATTTTAAGGATGAGTTGTTTGAAGGCAAAGGTTTTCTTCATCTGTTTTTGTGATCATCTTTGGAAACAGAAGTTTTCTTCTTCTCTCCCTGGGGGCAAAGGGCATTTTGTTATTTTTTTTATATTTATATTATACATATATATTTATATTATTTTTATATTCTGTTCAAACTTTTTATGGGATTACAGTTACTTTAACATTTGTTTGGTTTCATTTATGTATGCTTTCATTTAGATTTACAGTTTGAATATTTTTTTATTCTTTTCATTAATTAAAGGAGATACTTTCATATATCATTGTTTATTTCTATGGCTTTACTAAAAGAATATTTTCATTTCAATTGCCATTTTTTCATTTCTTTTCTATTTAAGGTTTAACTTTTTTTTTACTGACTTTGATGTTTTTATGTTGTTTTTTGGTGTGTTGTTACTCTGTCCTTTTCTGTCCCTGGAGAGAGGAACAAGGTTTGTAGGTCTCATCTGTGTATTGAAAAGGTTAATATCTTGCCCAGGCTCATAATCTTCCTAGTGTTCCAAATAAATAGGTACTGTGAGGGATACATATCACAGGTGAGCACCCACTGCACAATCTGCTTTGGATTAAATCCCATCTCCGTCTTCATCAGCTCACAGTCACTGTGACACTATTCCTGCATGCAAGAAACAGGCTGGGATGGCCCTTTCTGCTTTTGGTCCTTTTTTTGGCGCTGGAGGGACTGATAAGAACCTGAGCAGGCCGAGCTACACCACATGAAAAGGACTTTTCTTGCTAGGTTTACCATTTCATCAAATAGTGAGAGGTTTTATTGTTTAATATTATTAAATTTCTTTTACATAAACATTTTTTTCCACTTTTCTCGAAAGAAATTTTTTTTCTGTGTTGGAGTCCAATCTTAAGGCAGGAATCAGACAGCACACCAATATGATGTGGAACTGAGACCTTTATTTCTTGCTCTTGCATTACTTATATAGTTTTAGCCAAGCATCTAAAAATAGAATACAAACTTATAGCTCTGATTTATAATACTGTTTGCGTTCTTCTCTAAACACGTTACTATCCTTATCTTAAAGCAAATTACCAGATGTTTGCAGACCTTTGTTTGATCCTTGTTCTTGTTCAACAAGCAGGAGTATTTATCACTTTGTTTTCTTTGGCAGTTCACTGTTAGGGTCAGCATGCTCTGTAAAGAGGCTGCAAGCCAAGCACACCTGCAAAAGCCCCAACATTTCTGGAGGGGAGGGGTCGTTTGAATTTTGCTTTCCTGGGGGAACCCCATTTAAGTTTTTCTCCCAGATTTGCCCTAAACTAGGAAACATGGTCATCACATGGTCACAGTCCTCTCATGGTCACAGTCATGGTCATCTCATGGTCATCTCTTGGTCTCAATATGTCATGTTCGTGGTTATCTCACCGTTGTAGTTGTGTCATCATCACAATCATGGTCACTTCCTGATCACCATCTCATGCTCATGGTCAACTCGCCGTCATAGTCATCTCATGGTTGCCTCATGGTCATGGTGATCTTGTGGTCATGGTCATCTCCTTATCACCATCATCTCATTGTCGTAGTCACCCCATGGTCACAATCATTTCATAGCCACGGTCATATTGTTGTCACCTCATGGTCATCTCTTAATCCAAATCATCTCATGCTCATGGTTGTGTCATGGTCATTGCATCGTCATGGCCATCTCATTGTCTCAATCACCTCATACCACAGGTGTGTCATGGTCATCTCATGGCCACAATCATATCATGGTCATCTTACAGTTGTGGTTGTGTCACAGTCATGGTTATTCCATGGTTTTGGTCATCTCATTGTAATGACCATCTCATGGTCTTGATCACCACATGGCCATGGTGTGCTGTGGTCATCACTTGGTCACAATCACCACATGCTCATGGTCATGTCATGGTCATGTCCTGGTCATGGTCATCTCATTGTTACTTCATGGTCAACTCATGGCCACAATCATATCATGGTCACCTCACAGCTGTGCTTGTGTCATGGGCATGGTTATCTCTTGGTCAACTCATAGTCAGAATCATGTCATGATCTCGATCATTTCATGGTTGTGGTTGTATTATGGTCACAGTCACGGTCATCTCATGGCCTTGATCACCACATGGCCATGGTTGTGTTGTGGTCATGTCTCGGTCACAGTCATCACATGCTCATGGTCACTCCATGGTCATGGTCGTGTCATGGTCACATTCACAGTCATCTCACTGTAATGGTCATCTTATGATCATGAGTGTGTCATGGTCATGATAATCTCACGATCATCTCATGGTCTTGATCATCTCATGGTCACAGTCATCTCACTGTAATGGTCATGTCCCAGTCACCTCACGATCATGGTCACACATGGCCATGGTGTGTTGTGATCATCTCATGGTCATCTCTTGGTCACAATCATCTCATGCTCATGGTCACCTCATAGTCATGGTCATCTCATTGTAATGGTCATCCCATGATCATGATCATTCCATGGCCATGGTTGTGTCATGGTCACGGTCATGGTCATTGCACAGTTATGGTCGTTTTATGATCATCTCATGATCAACTCATTTGCCACAATCATATCATGGTCATCTCTCACTGGTGGTTGGGTCATGGTCACGGTTATCTCATGATCTCATGTCCATCGCATGGTCATTTCCTGATAGTCATCATCTCATCCTCTCAGTCATCTCATTGTCATGGTCATCTCATGATCACAGTCACATCATGGTCACCTCATGGCCATCTCATGTTCACAATGATCTCATGAGCATGGTCATCTCATGGTCATCTCTTGGTCACAGTCATCACATGCTCAAAGTAATCTCACATTCATGGTCATCTCATCATGGTGGTACATGACCATGGCTGTGTCATGGTCACAGTCAGGGTCATTGCATGCTCATGGCCATCTCATGCTCACAATCATGTCATGGTCATCTCACGGTCAACTCATGGCCAATCATAACATGGTCATTTCATGGTTGTGGTTGTGTCATGGTCACGGTCATCTCAAAGTCATGACCATTTCCTGATCACCATCATCTCATGGCCATGGTCATCTCATTGTAATGGTCATGGTTCTGTCAAGTTCATATCATGGTCATGGTCATCATATGGTCATGGTCATCTCAAGGTCATGGTTGTGTCATGGTCATGTCATGGTCCTTTTTACCTCATGATGATCTTGTGGTCATCTTATGGTCACTATCCTCTCATGGTCTTGATCCTGTCATGGTCATGTTATGGTTATCTCACAGTCGTGGTCATCTCATAGTCATGGTCATCTCATGGTCATCTCAGAATCACCTCATGGTCACAATGGTCTCATGGCCATGGTTGTATTGTGGTCATCTCATGATCATCTCTTGGTCACAATCATCACATGCTCATAGTTGCCTCATTATGGTCATCTCATGGTCATTGTTGTGTCAAGGCCATGGTCATCTCTTGCTCATCTCATGATCTTGATCACCTCATGGCTATGTCATGGTCATGAAATGCTCATGGTTATCTTGTGGTCATCTTATGGCCACAGTTATGTCATGGCCACAGTCATAGTCATGCCATGGTCATGGTCATTTCCTGAGCATCATCATCTCATGTTCATTGTCGTCTCCTGATCACAGTCATCTCATGCTCATGGTCCTCTCATGGTCACGATCTCATGCTTATGACTGTGTCGTGGTCATCTGATGGTCACAGTCCTCTCATGGTCACCTCATGATCATCTCATGGTCAACTCATGGCCACAATCATTTCATGGCTATGCCAGGATCATAGCTGACTCATCTCATGGTCACAGTCATGGCCATCTCATGGTCATGAGTAGCAATGGGGAACGAAGACACATGGACTTCCTTGCTTGCTTCAAAGATCCTTTATTGTAACCAACCGAGCCTTTTTATACTCAAAACATAACCCAAAATTAACCAAACTTAACCAAACCTAACCCAAACTTAACCCAAACAAAACCAAACCTAACCCAAACTTAACCAAACCTGACCCAAACTTAACCAAACTTAACTAAACCAAACCAAGCACACATTGGCTGCCGGCCACTGCGGTATTGCTGTTGATGTGTCCCTTTACCCAATCAGCTCTCTGATCGTGTGGTGGCCATGCATCTCCCCAGCCAATCACTGCCTCACCCATGAGATGACCACCAGCCCACTCTTGGACCATCTGAGCCGCAGCTGAACCCTTCCCAGAGTGCTTTTTGGGGAACAAAAATGAACGGAAGTGACCGGGATTTAACAAAGGTGGAAAAGGTCCATATTCTGTAAGGGTTTTCTTATTTCCCATGGTTATGGTCATCACCATCATCTTATGGTCATGGTCATCTCATGGTCATCTTACAGTCACCTCATGGTCACAATCATCTCACAGCCATGGTTGTGTCATGATCATCTCATGGTCTTGATCACCACACAGCCATGGTGTGGTGTGGTCACCTCTTGGTCACCTCTTGGTCAAGATTGTGTCATGGTCACAGTCAAGGTCATCTCAAGGCCTTCATCATTTCATGGCCATGGTGGTGTCACGGTTATCTCATGGTCATATCATTGTCACGATCATCTTATGGTCATTTTGTGGTCACAGTCATTTCCTGATCACCATCATTTTATGCTCATGGTCATCTCACTGTAATGGCCATCTCATGATCATGTCATTGTCACCTCATGATCATCTCATGGCCACAATCACATCAGGGTCACCTCAAGGCCACGGCTGTCCCATGGCCAAGCTATGGTCATCTCTTGTCCAAATCATCTCATGGTCAGGGTTATGGTTGTGTCATGGTCATGGTCATCTCCTGGTCATGGTCACAGCCATGGTCACGGTCATGGTCACAATCTTGGTCATCCCATGGTCATGGTCATCTCAGGGTTGTGTCACTCATGGTCACTCTCATCTCACGGTCATCTTGTGCTCGTGTCATGGCTGTGGTCATGGCCAGGGAACCTCTCTGTGATCCCAAGTACCAATTTTGGGACACTCAAGGACACTTGGGGACAGCGAGGCCTGGCCTGACCCCTCCCCCCATCCCACTGCCCCTCCATGAGCCCAGTGTGGCCAAACCCTTCTGGGGACACTTTGGACATGAGAGACGGCATGGGAAATGAATCCTGGGGGATGGACCTGGGCATGAGTGGCACGTCCCTACACTGCTCCTGGTGTCCCCAACCCAGTCTTGGTGTCCCCAACCCACTCCTGGTGTCCTTATTCCCATTTTTGGTGCCCCATCCTGGTCCTGCTGTCCCCACCCCAGTTCCTGGATTCCCCACCCCAGTTCCTGGTGTCCCCATTCCCATTCCTGCTGTTCCCATCCCTGCTCCCAGTGTCACAAACCTGTCCCCAGTGTCCCATCCCTGTCCCCAGTGTCCCCATCACTGTCCCCAGTGTCCCATCCCTGTCCCCAATGTCCCCATCACTGTCCCCAGTGTCCCCACTCCCACCCCAGGCTCCCAGAGAGAAACTGCTGGACACTGGAGGAGGAACCCGGATTTCTTGCCCCAAGCAGGATAATTTCACACCAGAACTAAAGCATCAGGAATATTTGTGGGTTTTGGCTCTAAAACATTGGAAAACAGGAAATCGATCCGTTAGCAAGAGCTGTGGGGTGGGTGGCAGCAGTGGGATGAGCTCTGCTGGCAGCTCTCAGCTTTCCCGGGAAGAGGGAAAGAGCCAGATCCAGCTCTGTGGATCGTTCCAGCAGTGATTCCTGCCGGGATGAGAGAGGGTCACGGTGTCACCCTGTCCCTGTCCCCATTCCACAGGATGGACCTGGCTGGAGCCCATGGGCAGCAGGAGCTGCTCCAGAATCCCACTTGATCCCACCTCAATCCTGCTCCATCCATCCCACCTGATTCCACTCCATCCATTCTGCCCCAGTCCTTCTCGGGAATCCCAACCTGATCCTGCTCCATCCATTCTGCCCCAGTTCCTCTCTGGAATCTCAACCTGATCCTGCCCCAATAATCCCACCTGATCCCACTGTATCCATCCCACCCAATCCTGCTCCATCCATCCATCCATCCATCCATCCATCCATCCATCCATCCATCCATCCATCCATCCACCATCCATCCCACCTGATCCTGCTCCAATCATGCCCCAATCCCTCTCGCATCCTGCTCCATCCATCCCAACTAATCCCACACTGGAATCCTGCCTTGATCCAGAGTCCCACCTGATCCCACCCCATCCCTCCTGCCCCAATCCTGCTCCATTCCATCCCACCTGATTCTTGTCTGGAATCCCGCCCTGATCCCTCTCCATCCATTCCCCACCAATCCTGCTCCATCCATCCCACCTGATCCTGCTCCAGAATCCAGCACCAATCCCGCTCGACAGTTCCATCTGATCCTGCTCTGGATCCCTGCTCTGATCTGGAATCCCTCCCTGATCCCAGTCTGTCCATCCTGCCCTGATCCCCCTCTGGAATCCTACCCCAATCCCGCTCCATAAGTGTGATTCAGCTGTTGAGTTCCATGTCCTTTCCTGCAGAAAGAGAAGATCCGTGAGATTCCAGCAGGGATCACACACCGGGATTAACCCCAGGATCCACCCTGGGATGCACAAAGAGGGGATTCAGAGCTGGATCCACCACTGGAACTCACTGGCTGGCGGGTTGTATCCATTCCTGTCCCTCCTCCCTGTGGGAAAACAGCAGGATCAGTGTGGGTGCTGCCAGAATGATGCCAGGTGGATCCGTGCCCCTTCCCGACCCCCATCCCGTGTTACCGGATTGGAGCCTCCAAACACCGAATCCA
This sequence comes from Pseudopodoces humilis, assembly GCF_049639895.1. NCBI lineage: Eukaryota > Metazoa > Chordata > Aves > Passeriformes > Paridae > Pseudopodoces > Pseudopodoces humilis. The sequence goes on from NC_142232.1 coordinate 1,101,317, forward strand.
ATGAGGACAAGGACGAGGATCGCAGCGATGACGGACACAGTGATCACCACGGCGAGATTCCTGCCAGATGTCGGCTCTGGGAAACGCGGGATAGTGAGGAGGGGAAGCGGAATCCCCATTCCAGAATTCCAAATCCTCAATTCACACATTCCCAGCCTCACCCCAAGTGAAGATCCCGGGCTCCAGCATTCCAGGATGCTCCACCCGGCACCGGTACTGCTCCCACTCCTCCGGCAGCACCTCGATCCTGGCCCAGGTGCGGAAGGTGCCATCGCTGTTGGGAACGATCCCGCCCCACTCCGTCTCCTGATCCCGGATTTCACCCCCCTTCATCCAGTTGACCGCAATGGTGTTGGGATAGAATCCGTACACGTGGCAGGATAGGATCAGTGTCCCATGTTCCTCTTTTCTGGACACATGGACGTCAGGGACCACTGGAATGGGATAATGGTGGAACTCATGCATGGAATTCCATGGGAATGGGATGGGGGCGAGATCTGCCCATGGAATTCTATAGGAATGGGATGGGGGTGAGATCTGCCCATGGAATTCCATGGGAATGGGATGGGGGTGAGATCTGCCCATGGAATTCCATGGGAATGGGAATGGGATGGGGTGAGATCTGCCCATGGAATTCCATGAGAATGGGATGGGGGTGAGATCTGCCCATGGAATTCCATGGGAATGGGATTGGGTGAGATCTGCCCATGGAATTCCATGGGAATGGGATTGGGTGAGACCTGCCCATGGAATTCCCACTGGAATGGGATGGGGGCAATATCTGCCCATGGAATTCCCACAGGAATGGGATAGGGGCGAGATCTGACCATGGAATTCTGTGGGAATGGGACTGGGTGAGATCTGCCCATGGAATTCCATGGGAATGGGATGGTGGCGATATCTGCCCATGGAATTCCATGGGAATGGGATTGGGTGAGATCTGACCATGGAATTCCATGGGAATGGGATGCTGGAGATATCCTCCTATGGAATTCCCACTGGAATGGGACGGTGGCGATATCTGCCCATGGAATTCCCACAGGAATTATCACGTTCCCAAGTGCTCCATTCCCAAATTCCCACCCACCTTTGCGCTCCAGCTCTTTCCGCCCATATCTGACGTATTTCTGGAGCCATTCCGGGCAGACGTGTTCCAGGTAATTCTCCCGCCTCTCAACCTCGTTCTCATCTTCCCAGCGCCTCCGGGTGATCTCAGCAGCGTCGTCGGCTGCCACGAAGCTCTTGGATCCCAGCTCGAAGGAAATGAAATCCCGCCCGTCGTAGCCATGCCGCTCGGATCCACGGATGCTCCCGTCGGACAGGAGGTCACAGCCATAAACTCGCTGTATGGTGTGGAGACCTGGGGGGATTGAACCCACAGAGACGCATGGAATTGTGTCCCCGCCCCACGGATCCCATCCCAGCCCCATGGATCCCAACCTGGCCCCACAGATCCCATCCCAGCCCCATGGACCTCCATCCCAGTCCCATGGCTATCCACCCCAGACCCACAGTTCCCATTCCAGCTGCACAGGTCCCATCCCAGCCCCATAGGATCCCCCATTCCAGCTCTACAGTTTCCATTCCAGTCCCACATATCTCATCCCAGCCCCACAGATCCCAGCCCCACAGATCCCCCCACTCACCCCCACTCTGGTTGTACCGGTGCCGCAGCGTCTCCAGGTTCCTGGCATGCACATGCTGGTACCTCTGACAGTTCTGGGTCTGGCTCTCCCAATATCCCGGCTCAGCTCCCTCCTCCATCCACTGCGTCAGTGGCACTTTCCGTCCCCGCTCGCTGTCGTAGCGCGTGAAGGGGATCCCATCCACGAACCCCAATTCCATGTACTGGGGGATCCCCGGGCTGGGCTCTGACACCGCCACATCCAGGTAACGCAGGGAGTGGAGAACTGGGGGGACACGGAGATTTGGGGGGGCTGAAGGGGTCATGGATCAATGAAAGGGGAACTGGGAGAGCTGGGAAGGGGTTTGGGGATCCTGGGGCCAAGGAAAGGGGGGTCCAGGGGTGGGAGAGGTGGGGTGAACAGGAAAGGGTATGCAGAGGGGTCCCGGTGTCCAGGGGCTCAGGGGGTTCCAGGGTTATGGAGGGGGGGGTGCAGGGACTGGGAGAGGTGGGATGGGGGTTCCAGCAGGTCCCTGTGCCCAGGAAAGGGATTCCAGGGGTCCCCAGTGCCAAGGAAAGGGGTCATGAGGTGGGGATGGCTGGAATGGGGGCTCGGGGGTCCTTGATGCAGAGGAAAGGGGGGGTGAGAGCTGAGAAAAGCAGGAATGGGGGTCTGGGGGGTCTCAGGGTGAAGGAAAAGGGGGGGTCTGGGGACTGGGAAAGGCGGGATGGATGGGAAAGGGGGTGTGAGGGGGGGGATTGGTACAGGATAAGGCAGTGCAGGGAGGGTCCCAGTGCCTGAGACTGAAAATTCAGAGCTCAGAATCCCCCCTGGGACCCTCCACGACTCCCCAGGGACCCTCCCGGACCCCCTGGGACCCCCCAGCAGGACGAACAGGGGGTGAAGAACTGGGGGGACGCAGAGATTTGGGGGTCAGGAAGTGGAACCGGGAGAGCCGGGAATGGTCCAAGGTTCAAGGAAGGGGCTGGGAGAGGTGCGATGGGGGATCCAGGGAGCCCCTGTGCCCACGAAAGGGGGTCCATGGGTCCCTGGGGTTGAGGAGAGCGGGGTCTGGGAGCTGGGAAAGGCAGGAATGGGGGTCCAGGGGATCCCTGGGTGACGGGAAAGGGGAGCTGGGGCGGGGAGAAGCGGGCGGATCCCGGGGACGCAGTTTGGGAGAAGGGAAAAGGGAAAGTAACCGAGGGAACGTGGTGGGGAGGGGACGGGGGGAAAGGGGAATTCCAGGGAGTTCATTCGGACCCCACTGAATCCCTGCTGAGACCCCCCGAGACCCCTGGGACCCTCTGGGACCCCGTTTCGGGAAGCGGAGGAAGTGGAAAACGGGGTGGACACAGAAATTTGGGAGATCTGGGGGTCCTAAAGCCGAGGAAAAGGGCGGGTCTGGGGTCTGGGAAAAGCGGGATGCAGGAGGGTCCCAGAGCACTGACGGGGGTGTGGGGGGGTCCCAGTCCCGGATAAGGGAATTCCGGGGGTTCCCAGTGCCCGGGAATGGGGGTTCAGGGGGGTGCCGGTGCCAGATGAGGGTGTACACGGGGGTCCCTGTGCTGGGAAAGGGGATTGAGGGGGGTCACAGGACCCAAAATGGGACTCAGGGGGGTTCCCCCTGCCCGGGAATGGAGGTTTAGGGGGTTCCCGGTGCCCGGAAATGGAAGTTCGGAGGGGTCCCGGTGCCCGGGAATTGCGCGTCAGGGTGGTCCCGGTTTCGGGGGATCCCACTCACCTCTCGGCGGGCCGCTCGGGTCCCCCAGGATCCCCTGCAGCCCCAAGAGGAGCCCCAAAAGGAGCCCCAGAGGCAGCGCTGGACCCATCGCGCTGCTCCGCTGCAGCCGCGGCGACGGCGCTGGCCCCTCCCACAGCTCTGGCCCCGCCCACAGAGCCCTCTCCGGCCCCTCCATTGGCGCCGCTATTTCCTGCTCGCCAATGGCAGCCCGATGTGTCAGTGACGTCATCGGGCGCCGGGCAGATCCCGGGTTCTCAGGTTAGGACGCGGAAGAGGACGCGCCCGAGGCAGGGCTGGGGGGAGAGGACGGGAGAGTTCCAGAGAATCCCTCTGGATCCCCGCTGCGGCAGCCCTGGAGCCCTCTGGGAACCACCTGGGACCCCCTGGGACCTCGCTTGAGAATGCGCCGGGTGTGGAGAACTGGTGGGACACGGAAATTTGGGAGATCTGGGGGTGTAAAGGTGAAGGAAAAGGGCGGCTCGGGGGTCTGGGAAGGGCGGGATGCCCGGGAACGGGGGGCGGGGGGTCCCAGAGCACGGGAAGGGGGTCCAGGAGGGGGTTCCAGTCCCGGAGAAGGGGGTGCAGGGGGTCCCCATGCCCAGGAACGGAGGTTCAGGGGCTCCCGGGGTCAAGGAAAAGTGGGGGCTGGGGTCTCCGAGAGGGGGAGGGGCGGGAAAGGGGGTGCGGGGGGCTGAATATGGGGCTGCAGGGGGATCCCCATGCTGGATATGGGGGTACAGGGGGGTCCCGGTGTGTGAGGATGGAGGGTTTGGGACGGTTCCAGTCCCGGGTAAGGGGGTGCACGGGGGTCCTGGTGCAGCGGAATGGGGGTTCAGGGGGTCCCAGTGCTGCATAAGGGGATGCAGAGGGGTCCTGGTGCCCAGAAAATGGGGTTCGGAGGGGGTCCCTTCCTGGTCATCAGGGTTCAGGGGGGTCCCGCTGCCAGATAATGGCATGGTGGGGATCCGGTGCTGGGAAAGGGGGTGCAGGGGGGTTCCTGTTCACAGGAATGGGGGGCTTAGGGGGTCCTGGTGCAGCGGAATGGGGTTCAGGGGGGTTCCTTCCCATGTTCTGGGATTCAAGGGGTCCCGGTGTCTGAAAATGGGGGTTCAGGGAGGTTTCCGTGCCCGAGAATGGGGGTTCAGGGAGTTACATGTTCCAGATAAGGGGGTGCAGGGGTTTTCGGGGCTGGGGAAGGGGGTACAGGGAGGTCCCGGTGCCCCGAAATGAACGTCCAAGGGGGTCTCTGTGGCCCGGAAGGGGGCTTCGCTCGGAAATGGAAGTGCAGAGGTTCCCGGTGCCCAGGAATTGCGGTTCAGGGGGGTCCCGGTGCCGGGGGCAGCCCCCGCAGCTTGGGAGACGCGAAAGTGACCGGGAGAGCGCGGGGAGGGGACGGAGGAAATCCTGGGAATTCCCCTGAATCCTCCCTGGGACCACCCAGGACCCCCCCACAGGACGCGCAGGGGGTGGAGAACTGGGGGGACGCAGAGATTTGGGGTTCTGGGGGCGTCCAAAGGTCAGGAAGCGGAACCGGGAGAGCCGGGAATGGTCCAAGGTTCAAGGAGGGGGCTGGGAGAGGCGCGGTGGGGGATCCAGGGGGTCCCTGTGACCAGGAAAGGGGGTCCAGGGGTCCCTGGGGTTGAGGAGAGCGGGGTCTGGGAGCTGGGAAAGGCAGGAATGGGGGTCCAGGGGGTCCCCGGGTGACGGGAAAGGGGGGCTGGGGTGGGGAGAGGCGGGCGGATCCCGGGGACGTAGTCTGGGAGAAGTGAAAGATGGGAGGAAAAGGGGAATTCCAGGGAATTGGTCTTGTAATAAATGGAATTGATTCGTGCTGACTAAATTGTTACTATTATTAAAGTTATTATTAGAAGCAATCAAAAGAATTGCTGTTATGAGGCAGATGTACCCCTTTACAGATGTTACATGTTAAAATTAAGGTACAGGATGTAGTTTGGAAAGTAAGTGATGTCTCAAGGCTAAAATGGCCTTGAAATGGACAAAATTAGAGCGATTTTAGGCATTGAGGCTAAAAATCAGTAAATGTAAGACTAATTAGTAGGGTAACATAACACAACGCTTAGTACGCACACGCAAACCTGTAAGGTTATCCAAAGAACAACGAGGAAGAGGAGAAGCCTTCGCCAAAAGACCCCCAAAAGAAGACTGAAGACCCCCCAACAACAAGTGAAGTATGTGCCATAAAGAAAAGTGACGTAAAGTCAGAAAAATTGGAAATAGGAGGAAACTTACGGGAAACACTAATGAATATGTATAAGCATACAGTATATAAGTTTAGCTTGAAGTGCTTTGTTTTGTAAGTGAGGCAGGGTGAGAAGCCCTCCCCATACCCCGGTCGGTTTTGCTTATACTTTAATCATACTTAATTACTGGCAGATTATATATATAAATTCTTATAATTTGTAAAATTATTTTATTAAACTGTATTTATACCAAATCACTATTCAATTTACTAAATTGTATTCATGTTTAATTAAACTGCCATTAACCCAAGGGACCTAGTTGTCAAAATTCTGATTTCATTGATAACAACCGGTGAGGCGGCGGCGGAGCTCGGAGGCGGCCCCGGCCATCGCAGGTGGGAGCCGCGCTCGGTTCTGCGGGGGCTCGGGGCTCGCTGCGGGCCCGGGAGGGGGCGGCAGGGGGCTGTGGCGGGTGGCTTGTGCCGTGGCCGGCCCGTGTTGGCCCTGGGCTGAGGGCGCTGCGGGAGCGGCTGCCCGCGGTCTCCTTGCCGCTGGGGCCTCGGCAGGAGGCGGTGGCGGAGCAGCGCTGGCTCGTCCCGCTTCGTGTCGGGAGGCCGGAGGTGGCTGCGCTGGGCCCGGGGCGCTTCGCTGGCCGGGGCCACCTCCGAGCTCCGCCGCCGCCTCACCGGGCTCCGGCCGCTGCTGCCGCCGCTGCCGGGCCCGCACAGACGCTCCGGCAATGGCGGCTCTCCTGCCCCACGGCCGCCCTGGGGGCGCCAGCGGGGCCGGGCTTGTCCCCGCTCTGCCCAATCAGCGCGCGCCAGAACCACGAGTGACGGCAGAAACAGCCAATCGCAGCCAGCGGCGGGCTCTGCACACGGCACGGACTCGCCTGCCTTGGGCTGAGCTCCGCCATTTCTCGGCACCCTCGGCTGAGGAGCGGCCCCGGCGCTGGGCCCGGCCCGGGCAGGAGGCCAAGGAAGCGCCGCTGCGCTGAAGCGCCGGGAGCTCGGGGTGCCCGGGAGCTGAGGGCGCTGGGAGCTGGGGGTGAGTCCGGGATGGAGCAGGGCATGCCGGAGCGAGGCCAAAACTCTGTGACTCTCCTTCCTGCCCCGGGCGGGGAGCAGAACACAGAAGGAAAGGCTCGGGGGTCTGGATGAGGGTGGGGACAGTTCAATCCTTGGTCACGGGCACAGCACACCTGACTTGGGGAAATTAATTGAATTTATTATCAAACATGTCAGAACAAGAAAACGAGAAGTAAAGTGATTCCTACGGAAATCCATCTTCCCCCCAGCTGTCCCTCCTTCCCGGGCTTAACTTTCTGCCCCTGTCCGTCCCCCTCCCCGCCCAGAGGCACAGGGATGGGGGTCACAGTCAGGTCATGTCACTGCCTCCCCCTGAGGGCCAGGAATCCTTGTCCTGCTGCAGCCTGGGGTCCCTCCCAGGGGACAGAGTCCCTCAGGAGCAGGCTGCTCCAGCGGGGATCGCCAGGGGGATCCCCGAGTCCGGCCAGGAGCCACTTCCATGGCTCTGCAGGGGCTTCCCCCGGGCTCGGGGCCTCTCTCAGGCACCCCCTGCTCCGGCCCGGCCTCATTGCCCCCCTCACCCCCCCATGCAGCGAGTGCCCGGGCAGGGAGATGCACGATTTTCACGGGGCTGAATCTTGGAGTTTCTGAGCTTTATTGGGCTGAATGTTGGTGCTTTGTTTTTTTTATGGGAGCTGAATCTTACTATTTTGGGGGGATATCAGATTTTTGGTGTTTGGGAAGTTTTTGATCTGTCTTTGTTAGCATTCAGGAAAACACCTAATTGTAGATTGATTGTATGCAGGTGCTTTAATGAAGCGTATTGGAACTGGGGGTATCAGCAACGCAAATCGAGCTCCATCGTCTTTGTCCAAAGTGCACATATTTCTACAATTTCAGCTGTAGCAGTAATCACTGTAACAACCTTATCAATATTGTTTCATTAATATTGCTTCATTAACTTTATCGATATTGCTTCATGAGAGTTAGCTCATCCTTGTATGAACATGTACAAATCTTATCTCTGGGTGGGTATCTTGGAGACCCCAAGTACCAGTTCCCGTTACCGTAAACATTCCAGCTTGCTAGACCATCCCTAATACCCTTTTGGCCTGCCTCTACATGATTTTAAGAAGCATTTTCAGAAGCATTTAACACCATAGTAACATATTTCCCCCCTTTGAAAATATTTCACTTTACTATAGTAAGTGTAATGCTTTCACTATATGCAGTCCTTTTTCTGTGTTTATACTTGGTGTTCATCTTCGAATCCACAGTTGTAAGCGTTGTTACACTCTGGAGGACTTGGAGATGACAAATGCAGATGTGGATCTCTGTCCAGTGTCAGCGCCTTTATCGTCTTCTGGTCCCAGGATACTCTTTTCTTTATCTCTCCTTTCAGAACTGCACAGATTAACCAGATTGCTAAGAACACAATCAGTAGGATTATCAGACTCTCAAGAATAGATTTGATCCATGAGCTCACATTCCATCCTAACCCTTCAAAAATTTTATCTACCCAACTTGTGGTCAGATCTTCCCTCTCTTCCTGTGCTTCATTTTCTATTTGTTTTAACTGATTAATGTCGTGTTCTACATCTGCTGTTCCATTTGGGATGTGGATGCAGCAGTGATCAATTTGTCCTTTTAGGTACCCGCATACTCCGTGTTCTTTCAACAATAACATATCTAAAGCAAATCTGTTTTGCAGGGTCATTTTAGTTGTGGCTTGTAATTGTACATTTAGCTCTCTAAATCCCTCTTTGGTAACTCTTGCCAATCTTTCTACCTGGTCTGTAAGTTTGTACAACATCTTTCTAGTATTATAATTTGCTATTGGACCAAACAAGGATTCCAGAGCCCACTCAAATTTTACACTACTGGAGGGTTCCTGCCATCTTTCTTCATCTTCAGCTTTGTTTTCCTGAACTTCTCGTCTTGTCCTTATTTGCAGAAGTTCATGTTCTCCCTTGAGTGGGGATCTTTTCCAAATTGGGCATAAGGTGGGGAGGCCTAAAGTAATCTCTTTTACTTTTTCACCTACAGGCAGATGTGTTGTCCAGCTGCCATCACTTGCTGCCCATCCAAATTGGCCTGGACTCTGAATTGTACTTGTGCTACATATTACCTTTTGGATCACTTGTCCTATCTTGTCATTTATTTCACCTTGTTTATGTTTGATTCCTCTGCAGGCACATCCAATTTGCAGAGCTTCCACTAGCAGTGGCATTTGTTTTATTTCTCCATCATCAGAAGTACAGTCCTAAGTTTTGTTCCATACTCACCAATTCACTTTGTCTGCCTCCATTCTACTACTGGTTGCAGTGTTCCATATCCCTGGATCTGTTTCATTTTCAGAGCCTTCCCACTTAATGCACCAAGGGCTATCTGCCATAGATTGGAATTTCTGAAGCACACTCATTGACCATGCACTGTCCCAAGCTTCAGCCCGATCTTTTCCTTCCTGTCCTTCACACTTCCACTTTGATACTGGAATCTTTTCTTTAATGACCTTTGCTATCTTTTCATAACACCATCCATAATTCCCTAATCCCCCATACCAGCCTAGTTTTGGTTCATACTTTCCTCCATTTTCATGACAATCCCATATAGATGAATACTTTGGCTTCACAGCATTTTCAAACACTGTCTTATTTTGGTACTCGTAATCTATTTGCAATACACAGCTCACATTTTCATTTTTATTCTTCTGTATTTCAGGTAATTTTGATGTTACAATTCCCCAATTTATTGGGTCTCCTGCTGCCTTTGGTATTGGCAGACAGGCAGTTATTTTCCTGGTGTTCTGCATGTTGGCAAAATCTTTAATTAATCCAATCATCCCATTTTCTGTCTGAATAGTCTTAGAGACTTTTATCACTTGTGTTTCTGGCTGCAGCCCCACATCCCTCTTCATTCTAAAATGAAGAGTTGTCAGCTGATCCTTTTGCATTTCACATCCCAAAATAACATTGATTCCAACTGATGGCACTAAAGGCCATAAAATAATCACCATTACAGTCACTAGCAACCTAGATATTTGAAACAATCAAACCTGCTTTATCTGCAGCTTTGTTGGCCCTACAGTTTGTGCAGTCCACAGTGCAGGGGAAACCTTCTTCACTCTGGTGTAATGTATGCAGAGATCCAGTCCAGCTCCTTTGACTGCTGTCAAGGTAGTTAACAGTACCTGATAGGGTCCATTCCACCTTTCTTTTAATGGTTCTTCTTTCCAGCTTTTAACGTACACTTCATCTCCTGAGGGGATGTCATGAACTGGATTCTCAAGAGTCAGCGGCCTGTTCCACACAAGGGTGCTCTGAAGTCGAGCTCGAGCTTTTCCAAGAGACAGAACATAATTATACACCTCTTGCTTCCCTGTAACATGTACATTTGGATCAGGTTCAGGGCATTCATATGGTTTCCCATCCAATATCTCATAAGGACTGACTGACATCCTGCTTCTAGGCTTTATCCGAATCCTCAGCAGTGCTATTGGTAAAGCTTGTGGCTACTGCAATTTAGCCTCTTGGCATATTTTGCTGATTTGCCTCTTCAATGTCTGATTCATCCTCTCTACCTGTCCACTGGATTGGGGTCTCCATGGTGTATGGAGATGCCAAGCTATTCCCAGTAACCTACTCACCTCCCTCACTACTGTGGCTGTGAAATGTGGGCCCCTATCTGATGATATTCCTAGAGGCACCCCAAATCTTGGAATGATTTCTTGCAGTAACCACTTGACTGTGTCCTTTGCTTGATTTGTGCAACAGGGAAGAGCTTCTGGCCATCCTGAAAATGTGTCAACCCCTACCAGTAGATATTTGTATCCTCGAGTTCTGGGTAATTCTACAAAAACTACTTGCCAATAATCTCCTGGTTCTACTCCTACCCGAATTTTCCCGAATTGTGCCTGTCGTCTAGCCACTGGATTGTTCTTTAAGCAAATTTCACATTTTGACATTACTGATTTTGCCATTGTTAACATCCGTTCTGAAATTAAATTTGGTTTTAACAATTTCACCAATGTCTCTGCACTCCAATGACATTTGTTATGTTTAATTTGTAGAACTTCTCTCATTATCAAGGGGGGTACCACTACTTGTCCCTGTGTAGTCACATACCACCCTTCTGAATTCTTCTGTGCATTCGGTGAGCGTCCCAATTTCTCATCTTCTTTTGAATATTTTGGTTCTGGGGGTAAATTGAATTGAGATACATTAGTTTTTAAAGGTATCAATGCCATTGCAGTTTGCACTTCTCGAGCAGCTTGTTGGGCTGTCCAGTCTGCTTTCCGATTTCCCTCATGAATTTTGGAGTTTCCTGATTGTTGAGCTTTATAGTGCATGATTGCTACTTGCTCCAGCTTTTGTACTGCTTTTATTAATTGCAGGACTGCATCTTGATGTTTAATGTGTGTGCCTTGAGAAGACAGCAGTCCTCTTTCTTTCCACAGTGCTCTCTGTACATGCACTACTCCAAAAGCATACTTTGAGCCAGTCCATATGTTTACCCTTTTCCCTTCGCTTAATTCTAGTGTTCTGGTTAAGGCAACCAGTTCTGCCCTCTGGGCTGATGGATTTGGTGATAATGCTTTTGCCTCCACTATTGTACTGACCGTTGTTGCCTGGGGGTCCCAGAGCATCTTCCTCTCTGCCTCCTCCTCCTCCTCCATTTGTCTAACGCTTGGGCATGAGAAGTCTGGCTTGGGGGGAAAAACAAGGGGTGACCACCTAGGATTCAGGCTTCCTCCTGCCCAAGTCCTTCTCTAGAAGTCATCAGGTGTCTTGTGTCCATGAAAATCTCTAAAGCATCAGGACTGAGAGGAAAAAATCCCTTCTGAGGTTCCCCTTCTCTGGGGTCCCCACTTTGGTGTCCCAGGGCTTCCCCCTCTGCAGGCTCATCCCTTGTCCAGGCTGCCCCTTCTCCAGGCTCCCCTCACTCCCGGCTCTCGGGGTCCCCCCTCTCCAGGCCCCCATTTCAGGCTCCGGCACTCCCGGGGCTCCCCCCTTTTCGCTGCTCCCCTCCCTGCCGGTACCGGGCATCTCAGATCAGCTTTGGAGTCCTGCAAGATCCAAACATCGCTCTGTCCGCCCTGCCCGTGCCCAGAAAAAGAAACAGGGAGCCCCTAAGATGCTTCGAGTGAGCTCCAGATATCCCTTCCCCTTCAAACAAATCCTGCCAGGACGGCCCAAGACCTTCGGGGCGAGGTTCCTGTCCCTGGTGAGCTGCGGGATGCGGGGCCCGATGCTCCCGGCGCGAAGGGGCTGCAGATCCAGAGAGCGATGGACGCACGTGGGGCCTCCTCTGCTGCTCCTCTTGCAGTTCCTGCTCCTCCTCTGCCCCTCCTCTTCCTCCCGCTCCTCCTCCTTCCCCTCCTTCCCCTCCTCCTCCATTTCTCGGCTGCTGGCGAGGAGCTCTGGGGTGAGCGGAGCGGGGCCGGGAGGCGGTGGGAAAGGGCTGGGAGAGGGGGATGAGGGGAGCTGGGACAGGGGGAGAGGGGTTCTCAAGGAGGGGCTGCCAGTTAAGCCCAGGAGCCCCAAATCCCCTCGGTGTCCTGCCAGCCCCTGCCGGCGCTGTGGGGGCCGGGCCGTGCCCCAGTGCCGGCTCAGGGGGTGCTCCAGGCTGACGTGCTCCACCTGGCAGCTGGAGCTGAGCCCGCATTGCCGGGGGCGGTTTCCAGCAGCACCAGGAGCTGCTGGCTCCAGTCCCCGCTGGGGAGCACGGCAGTGGCCAGCACGTGGCCCGAGAGCTGCTGCTGGCCCTGGGAGCAGCTCAGCTGGATGTGGGCAGGGGAGAAATCCATCAGGGAGCAGAGCAGGTGGCCAGGGCCGGGCTGGGAGCTGGAGGGCACCAGCGAGATGGACACGCTGGGATGGGCAGGGGGCTTGGGGACCCCCCAATGCGGATCTTCCTCCCCACAAGCCGCAGGGAATCGCTCCAGGGATCGAGTGCTGTGGGAAGGGGAACCACGTTTCTTTCATCCCAAGCCCACCTTTCCCTCTCCTCTCTCCCCCTTTCTCATCGTTCCCGCAATCCATTGACCCCTCTCAATGCAATTTGGGTTTCCCAGCACCCTCCCCCACGCTTTGGGGGTCCCAGCCATCTCTTTTTCCCACTCTTGCCCCTTCCCAATCGTCCCTCCAATCTCAAACCCCCTCCCCCGTGCTTGGATTTGGGGGTTCCAGGCCCCTCCTGCTCAGTCTGGGGGTCCCATCCCCCCTTTCACTCAGTTTGGGGAGATCCTAGCAGATTTTTTTCTGGGAGGAATCCCTGAGTTACAGGATTTTTGGGGTGTAGGTTTGAAGGGGGACAGCTCTGTCTGGCATTAGTTTAATCCATGGTCTGCCAGGGAACCACAAAAACGTTTCCCATTTCCATCCTTTCCTCATTTGGACTGGTTCATGATGTTATAAATGCAAAGGCAAATTTGGGTTAAATAAAAGAACAATTTATTATAAAACAATTTTTATAAAAAATAAACAATGAGGAAAAACCACAATAAAACAAACAGCGCAGCGCTGGGTGGACAGGGGTCTATACCCAAAGGTATAGGTGTTCCCAAATCCACGAAGGAGGGTAGACTGTCCGGGGTTTTTATAGGGATTTTGTGCCTTGAGGCCAAATTCCAGGCAGGCACCATTCACCAAGGGTCCTTGATTGTTGGATGAATTGATTTCCTGGCGTTGGAGAATAGAGTCAAATAGACGTCCGGACAGAGTCTCCTCATATGTAAAGAAGTTCTGGGTGTTCCTTGATTTCATTTTGGTTCAGGCCATCTGGATGGGATGGTTGGATCCGGGTTGGAGCTGATGGATATCTCGGCTGGACTTTTTCCCTTTGTCTGCCTGATTGCTTCCCCAACGGTGGCCTGCAAGGCGGGGTGTTCAGGTCCGGTGATGAGTATCTCGTCGGAGCCTTTCCCTGTCAGCCTGATGGTTCATGTCCTGTTTGCATCTTCAGTTGGGGTTTGCAGGAAGGGGTGCCCAGGTGCGGTGTGGAGTTGATAGCCATCTCGGCCTGGCTCCTTTCTTTGTTTAGCTTAATCATTCGTGTCCTGCTTTTTCTTTCAGGCTGATGAACGTCCTAGGGTCGTTACCACCTGAATGGGTAGTTACTGCTGGGTTTGGGGAAATTCTTCGGCCACACTATATTTTATATACTTTTTACATTGTTATAAATCTAGTTATATACTTATTTATTTTTTCACGAATTTTTATCCAAGGTTACATTTATCACAACTGGGAGGGAGTTTGAGATAGACTGGTTTAAACTGGGGACTGGATTGAGGTGCTTAGGATGGCTGGGAAGGGGTTTGAAGGATGTTGGGGAGGGTGGGATGAGGTTCTGGGGATCCTGGTGGACCCTGGGAGGGAGTTTGGGGGTGCTGGGTGTCACTGGGAGGGATTTGAGTGAGCCTGGAGGAGCTGGCAGGAGATTGGGGATTGGAAAGCAGGGATTGGGATGAGGCTGGTTGTGCTGGGAAGAGACTGGGAGGAGTCTTGATGAGTCCTGGTGGGGCTGGGAAGGGACTGGGAGAGGGTTTGAGGGTCCAGGGGTAGTGGGGAGAAATTGGGAGGGGGCTGTGGGATCCTGAGAGGAACAGGAGGGGCTCTGGTGAGTCCTGGGGAGAGACTGGCAGTGATTTACCAAAATAGCAATATTGATCTGGTATCAGCATCAATCTGTTAATGGACAAAAAAACCTCTCCAACAGTTTAAAGTTACAAAGTGAATGTTTAATCACAGCACTGGGCGAGTGCGGGAGTCACCCCTTAATATGCACTGCAAGTTGACAAAAGATTCCAGTGTCTGTTTATTTACAAAAGTCTTAAATATCCAAAATACTAATACATATTCACAATGCTAACATCTCCCATTCCCCACTTTGGATTAAAATTCACAGCAATGAGTTTAAAAAGTCATTATGCCTGTGTGGTGGGCTCCCTAATTTGAGGAGGGGGTCATTTTGGCGAGGAGGGGTCATCAAGAGATGAAGGAAAACCGCTCTTCCTCACTCTCACCTTTCCACCTTTACAATGGGTGACATTACAAATGACATTTGACACAACTCCAGTTTCCTCCCTTGTGACTTTGAAATGGGTTTCCAGATGTAAGGTCTGTGATCTTTCTGAACCCGTTTATCAGTTTCTCTTTTCTCATTATAAGCACATTCAAACAAACATACAATGAAAAGTAATTTTTTACCTAAGTCTGAGATTGATTATCTCAAATCCTGCTTCTGCCTTCATCATTAACTCTAACTAGTTCCAGCAAAACCTATCTCTAACTAAGATTTCCAATTTTTATAAAATACCTAATTTTTTAAAATTAGTGACTCCAAAGGAGGTTTCAGAGGGTCCTGGGTTGGCTGCGAGAGATTGGGAGGGTCCTTGGAGGGGCTTGGCGTGTCTGTGAGAGGTTTTGGGGATCCTGACCTCTGCAGATGCCCCAGGAATGCTGTCAGACGCTGCCCACAGCAAGATGCTGACGGGGATTGGAGTCTCCGTGTTAGGCTTCGTCTTCCTGGCACTGGGGCTCGGCTTCTGCCTGTGCAGGAAGGTGAGGGGGGGTCCCAGGGGGTCGTGTCCTCCCCCCCCACAGAGCGTGTGTGCTCCCCTTGGGCCCCCCATGACTGGTGTCACCCCCTTTTCTCTGCCCACAGAGCTCCTGAGGCAAAAGGTTCTCAAGGATTTAAAGTCAACATTTCCCATTGTCATTCTGTATCCTGTTGGATTTTCATTCCCCTGCTTTCATCCAGGTACCTACAAGGAGCCAGGAAGATGTGGAGCCTCCCAGCCAGGTGTCTTCCCAACACGGATCACCAGGACCACGGATCAC
This sequence comes from Pseudopodoces humilis, assembly GCF_049639895.1. NCBI lineage: Eukaryota > Metazoa > Chordata > Aves > Passeriformes > Paridae > Pseudopodoces > Pseudopodoces humilis. The sequence continues at coordinate 1,116,752 of NC_142232.1, forward strand.
CAGGGCTCTGCCCAACGGGGGTCACTGGGGATCATCCAACGCCGATCCTCCCATGGGGGATGGAGCTGGAGCAGCGCACGAAGCTCTTCCCGCACTCGGGGCACTTGCAGGGCTTCCCTTAGTGGTGCCTCCGTTGGTGTTTGGTCAAGTCAGAGCTCTGTGAGAAGCTCTTCCCACACTGGGGACACTCGTAGGGCCTCTCCCCAGTGTGGATGCGCTGATGGATGGTGAGGGTGGAGTTGTGCTTGAAGCCCTTCCCGCAGTCGGGGCAGCGGAAGGGCCTCTCGTCTGTGTGAATCCGCTCATGTAGGAGGACATCGGAGCTGGTTCGAAACCTCTTCCCACACTGGGGACACTCATAGGGCCTCTCCCCAGTGTGGATGCGCTGGTGTGCCCTCAGGGCAGCGCTCCACCCAAAGCTCTTCCCACATTCCAAACAGGTGTAGGGCCGTTCCCCCGTGTGGATCACCTGGTGTGTCATCAGGTGAGAGATATCTCTGAAGCTCTTCCCACATTCCCCACACTCATAGGGCTGTTTCCCAGTGTGGATCCTCTGGTGTTTCCAAAGGCTGGAGCTCTGGTTGAAGCTCTTCCCACATTCCCCACACTCGTAGGGCTTTTCCCCAGTATGAATCACCTGGTGCCGGAACAGGAAGGACCTGTAGCTGAAGCTCTTCCCACATTCCAAGCACCTGTGGGGCTTCTCCCCCAGCTCTGAGCTGCGGCTGAATCTCTGGCCATGTTCCTGGCACAGGGGGGATCTTTCCTCCTCGCAGCTCCCTGGGCTGGGTTTGCAGCCCCTCCTTGTGCGGGATCTCTGGGGCTTTTCCTTCTCCTCCATCTGGCAACGGTGCGGGAATGAAAATCCTGGGTGGGGAAAAAATAAAAGCACAGTGCTTTGGGCTGGGGGTTCCTCCTTGCCCAAGTTCATCCCAGGAAGTCATTGGGCATCTTGTGTCTGCAAGAGCCTACTACACACCAAGATTCAGCACAAACATCCTCCAAACATAAAAACAGTGATCAAAAACTACCCAGACCCGAAAGTCAGGCAAACCTCCTCCAGAATAAAAAGATTCAGGCCCTGCAAGAAAACAAGGCACCAACATTTAGCCCAATAAAACTCAGAAACACCAAGATTCAGCCCGGTGAAAATCATGGATCCCCCTCCCCGGTCACCTGCTGACTGTGGGCAGGCAAACACTCCTGGGACTGCACACACAGGCAGGGAGAGAACCTTGTGCTGCTTCCTCTTCCTGCTCCTCTTCCTCATGTGTCCCTACTCTTCCTCACACTCCTCTTCCTCCTACTATTTCTCCTCCTGCACAATCCCACCTTCTCCTCCCACGTGCATCCTTTGACCATTCCGGTCTTCAACCCTGCTTCTCCTTCCCTTCTCCTCCTGCCCCCAGGCCCAGCACCCACTGCCGCCTCCCTCTTCCCCCCCAGTCCCACAGCATCCCACCGCAGGGGCACGGATGGAGCTGGGCCAGCTCGGCCTGGGGCAGCGCTGGGCTCTCGGCCGCTTCCGCCCGCACTCGCTCCCCACTGCAGCCGCTCCCGCCACCACAGCGCGGGGGGGCCCCGGCTTGGCGCCCCCCCCTCCCACCTCCCCAAATTCCCCTCAAGGGGGGCGCCAAGGCCCGGGGGGGAGGGGCGCAGCTGGGCTCCAGCTGGGCAACGCTGGCAGCTGCGGCTCTGCCTGGACACTGATGAGTCATCAGCGCCGCGCGCTCTGATTGGCTCAGCCCTGCCTGAGCCCTGCGCCTGCACCAAGGGGGGACACCCTGCTCCAGGGGGGATGGCCCCAAAACGGGGGAACCCCAGCAAAGGAAGAACAACAAAGGCTCTTTACAAACTGATCCTGTCAACCTCATTGCACATAGGGCCAGGGACATAAGGAAGTGACAGGAGGAGCCATCAGCTGCACAAAATGTTATTAATTGATGACACAGACTGCTGCTCAGCCAAGGTCCTGCTAAATTCATCAACTTCCAGAAGAACAACAAAGACTTAACACAGCCATCAATATCCTTAGCTATACAAAAGTGGGGTGCATATTAAGGGGGTATGTAGAAGGTGCATTGGGAAGTCTGTACCTCTCCAGTACTTCAGCCAATGGGGAAAGGGAGAGGGAGATGTGACCAAGAAAATTAGGATGAAAAGGAGGCTGCGTCCTCCAGCAATTGGAGAAATCTCATTAGAAATGTCCCATGGCCTCATCCACTTTCTTATGAATGAAATTACTTTGACAGGACTCCTCTGTCTTCCTTGTGGACAGAAACCTCTGGGGATGTCAATTTTTCCACACACCTTGGGGCTCCTCCGCAATTCCTTCCACCGTCCGGGCCGGCGGGCAGTGAGTGCAGCTGAAGGTGCCTCACCCAGTTTGGGGGATCGGCTCCCTCGGCTGGCGGCGGCACCGGGGATTGATTGGGTACCCGAGAGTGAGCAGGAGACAGACGAGGGACGGATCAGGGGGGCTCTCAAGAGTCGGCAGGGAGAGAGCACTGAAAATCTCAGCAGTGACTCCAGTGGCATCTTCGGGGAGTAAACATGGCAGGGCACCCAGGGAGGGGACAAAAGGGAAAGCCACAATGGGGTCCCAGCAAAAGGGATGAGGATCCCAAAATATCTCTCAAGGGTCACTTGGGAGCATGTGGAGGTCGTTTGCACATTCTCCCAGAGGGAATTAAGGACATGGACACCCAGGGGGGCAAGAAGGGAAGTCCAGAAGGGATTTAGACAACAGGGGATGGATGATGTTGGTGTGCTGGAAGGGATTGGCTGAAGGGGAGTGTGCAGGAATGTGCTTAAGGGAAGAAGCAGCAGGAGGAATCTATGGGGTAAGAAATACAATGATAGAAAAGAGGAAAAAGAGAAAAACACTGAGGATTGGGATGTTTTTCAGAAGGGTCTTATCATCAGATCCTTTGTATCCCAGTTTTTAGGACAGGAAAAGAAGGAGGTCAGGATTTCAGGGGGTTTCTCTGAGCTGGGAGCGGCAGGAGCGGGCGCAGAGCTGCGGCACCGGGAGCACGGGCTGGGGGCCTGTGGGGAGCTGTGGGGCCGGGCCGGGGCTGTGGGGCAGCCGGGGCTCAGCGCCGGGCGCTGCCTGAGCCCAGCACCCCCCGGGCAGGGCCGGCAGTGGCCCCCGGCCCCCAGGAGGCTGCGGGACGCCCCGGCCGCTGCCCGGCCCCGTGGAGCTGCCGGCCCTGCCCGCCGGGGGGGCCGCCTTTGGACACTGCGGCAGGACAGGGACCGGCTCTGGGATACGGGCTGGGGAGGGGAGCCTCAGCACAGCGAGCACGAGGAAGGAACAGCTCAGAAATGGGCATTAGACCTGCAAGGATCCAGATGATCTTTTAAGAATTTCCCGGTGGGTCCCTGGAGAAAGGAAGGATTTTGCAGAAAGCTCAGCAGCTGCCACAGGATGAGCACCCCCAGGCACTGAGGGGGGCTGCAGCAGGGCCAGAAGAAGCCCCTGCAGCACTTGCTCACAAAGGCTCAGCAGCTGAATGCAGCAAGGGATGAGCAAAAGGCCAAGCTGAAGGCAAAGGCCATGGCACAGTTCCTACAGCCCCTGAGGGATCAAGCCCAGGGCCCAAGGGGGCCCCAGCACCCAGGGGACACCCTCGGCCACAAGCACCTGGCACAGGCATTGCCCTCCTGGCCAGGGGACAGCCCACCCAAACAGCCCCTGGCAAGGAATCAGCCTTCCAGCTGCAGGGCACAAGGACACTGCAAGCACAGACAGGAGCACCCTCAGCACGAGCAAGTCCAGCCCTTGATGGACACGGATTCTTAGCGGTGTCACAGCTCCCATTCCACCAGGGACCCACCACACTGCAGCCCTTGGGAACATTCAGGGTGGCTCTGGATCCAGAGGAGACCTTTCCTGATGGACACAGGGGCCTCTCCATCCACTCAGAATCTTACAGCTAAAGGTGTTAGTGAATATTTTAATAATTAAGGCACTAAGTGGGAAAGATGAGTGGATGTGTTTTATTCAGCCACTATTAGCAGATGTGGGGGATGGGTTTTAAATGCAGGACCTTTTATTTGCTCACAATTGTGATTGTAATTTACTGGGAAGGGATTTGATGGCCAAATTGGGAATGCAAATTAATGTTGCAAAAGGTGATACAGAGGCTGGTTCTGTTCTACCTCTGTGTCAAATGTCTGGCAGAGCCTAGGCTGAAGTGAACCCACAAGTGTGGGCAGCCCCAGGGAAATTGGCAAAATTAGATATGGAGCCTCTCCAAATTTCCCTGAAGCAACCAGGACAAGAGGTGTCGAAAAGCAATCCCCTGTTCCAAGGGAGGGAAGGAAGGGCTCACAGCCTGTCTGTGAGTCCTGCTCAAGGCAAGGCTTTGGGAGCCAGGGATGGCTCCCTAGAATGCTCCTATCCTGCCAAACAAGAAATCCAATGGAATCCACAGAATGCTGCAGGACCCAAGAAGAAGAAATGAGATGATGAAACCGAGGCACCCCACAGGCTCAGATCCTTACACCATCCTGAACCAGGTGCCCTCCTCACACTGCTGCCATTCACAACTTGATGCAAAAGAAGCTTTCTGGGGATCTGCCCACTTCCAGAGGATGCAAACACAATTCTGCCTTGGGCTGGCAACAAGAGGTAGAAGGGAAAATGCTCAAGACATGGACGGTCCTTCTGCAGGGATGCACGGAAGCACCGGCCTGATTGGGGCAAGCCTTGCAGGAAATATCAAAGGAATTGACCTCACCTCCAGGGACTGGCTTAATGCAGGATGTTGGTGACTTGCTCCAGTCAGGAGGACAAGGAGAAGAGGTAGAGGAAGCCTCTGTGAAATGGCTTCATTTGCAGGCTAAAAAGCAGCTTTGAGTATCTGAAAAAAAAGAAAGAGCAAATGGTAGAGAAAATGGTTAAATATTTGGGACCTATGTTGTCAGAAGTTTTGTCTTGTATTGACTCTGAGAGGGTTCAGGGAATCTCAGAAATAATGTTACCCAGCCCTAAAATTAAGCTGGAACAATTCTTAAAATTAACAGGGAATTGCAGGAGCTGGACTGAGGATTGTCTTTTCTAGGCAGAACATTTTGTGAGTTCTTTAGCCCCAGATAGTCTCAATGTTACGGGGTGGACATAAGAAAGAGAACAAATCTTATCAAAATGAAAAAAAATAAAATTATGGATGCCCCAGCCATGGCTCTTCCAGACTCAGAAATCTGAATTGGAAGGGAATATTAAACAGGCCACCCCTGAGCCTGCACTGAAGGCAACGCAGCAGCAGCCAGGGCTCCCCAGCGGGGGAAGCCCCTGGGCCTGCCCACAGATCCTCTGCTCAAATCCTCGGCCTGGGCACCCTCCTTTGCCATCTCCAGCCACTGCGGGACAATCCTTGCTCTCACTCTTGCAGCTTCAGGCCTTTCTGTGCCTGCCCTCGCCACAGCTGCTGGGGAAGGCACCGGGACAATTCCACTCTGCCTCTCAATTCCACTCACACTCTGCCCTGCCTGGGATTAGCTGCTGGCAAGATAGACCAACTTTAAAATGGCTTCAAATCTTATTTCTCTAAAGGGACTTGGTTTGCCTTTGCCTTGGGGAAAGGAATTTTAAAGGATTTTTTTAAAGGGATGTTCCAGCACTTGGCAGAGATGAAATTAACATCTCAACAGACTGGGAATAGCCCAAAAGATTCACACCAAGATAACGACCATCAACAAAACATCAACACCCAGCAGCAAACATCAACCAACATCTATCCCAGACACTGCCCCAGGCACAGCTGGAGACACCTGGTCTGGAAAAGGCTGAGCAGGAAATCCAGGAGTGCCCACCTAATTCACATCACAGGCACAGAAATCCGGGTGCAACAGGAAACCAAATCCTAACAACTCCACACCTTCAAACCAATGAACATTAAACCAATGGATTTCTATGGGTTCTGACTGTATAAATTTAGGAAACATCTAGTCAAACTCATGTGCCATGGAATGATTTTCTCTGCACACCCAGACTATGTGTGCATGAAATTATTCCTGTTGCACATTCTGGCCAGAATCAAGTAATGCCTTTTTTCTCTAAAGACATTGTTGAAGAGTTCTTGCTTTTCACAGTTCCAGTGAAAGGACTACACCATTAGAATAATTTTTCATACTAATTTTACTTCTATATTGCCAGTTATTTTTTGGACAATGTTGTGAGAATCAGTTTTTAGTCCTAGCAGAAGAAAAAGAAAGTACTTAATTGCATTGTAATTTTTCTTTTTATGTTTGTGTGTGGCTCATAGTGATGGCAAAATGATGGTATGAGTTATCTTATGTTCACATTTAATCTGCATTTTGAAAAACTAAAAGAGCTTTAAAGATGACCCTTTTGACTCATAAACCTTTAATAGAATATTTTTTTGTCAAAAAAAGAAAAGGACCAAAGAAGGCACCAGCAGGGAAGTGGGGAGAACACTTGAATCACCCACAGCTGCCCAGGAAAAGAAGCTTTGTTCCAGGCAGCCAGGAGAGGAGCTTTAGAAATGCAAATTAACACTGATGGCCCAAAGCCTGCACAATGGCCCAGGGGCTTCCTGCCTGCAGGAGGAATTGGGCTGATTCCCTCTGCCCCTCAGCCCAAGCTCTGCCTGCTTGCACAGATGGAATTTGCACAGCTAAAGGCAGAGCCCATTGTGAGGATATCTGACTCTGCAGCAGAAATTGGTTAAGCTGCAAAGGAAAACAGAAAATGGAGAATGTTGTGAAAACTTCACTAAAACAAGTGGGGGGGAATCATCCCTGTTCCCACTCCAACCTGTGCTGTCTCTGTCTATGTTATATAGGGTGTATCAGACCACTGGGGTTTATTTGCTACCACAAGGCCAGGGAAATCAGTTGGGAATCCAAGTATGTGGTGATTTAGTGAGAGAAAAGCTGACAATTGATGCAGCCCTGGCTGGAGGGAGCACCCAAAAATGGGGAAAAGATGAACGGCCACCAGAACAAATCCTGCAACACCATGGACCAGACCCTGGGAACCCAAACAAATTCACATCAGGTACCAGAGAAACCATTTCTCATTTCAATGGGATAATCAGATTACAGGATGTCATTGAAATAATAACCAACCACACAGCTCCAGCTCCTGACCTTCCTCCCAACCAATCCACTCAGATGATGAATACAACATTTCACCGTGGAATGGGATCACATTATCTATTAGCAGAAGGAGACAGAATTTCTGGAAAAGTAAATGACTCAAGCTGCTATTGACAAATAGATGAGAACAGATAGCAAAGGAAACAAGAAAGCAGCTCATGAACCAGTCCAAATGAGGAAAGGATGGGAATGGGAAACGTTTTTGTGCTTCCCCGGCAGACCATGGGTTAAAGAAATGCCAGACAGAGCTGTTCCTCTTGAAACCTACACACCAAAAATCCTGTAACTCAGGGATTCCTCCCAGAAAAAAATCTGCTAGGGTCTTCCCAAATTGATTTAAAGGGGGGATGGGACCCCCAGACTGAGCAGGAGGAGCCTGGAACCCCCAAATCCAAGCACTGGGGAGGAGGCTGGAGATTGGAGGGACGATTGGGAAGGGGCAAGAGTGGGAAAAAGAGAGGGCTGGAACCCCAAAGCGTGGGGGAGGGTGCTGGGAAACCCAAATTGCATTGAGAGGGGTCAATGGACTGGGGGAACGATGAGAAAGGTGGAGAGAGGAGAGGGAAAGGTGGGCTTGGGATGAAAGAAACGTGGTTCCCTGTCCCGCAGCACTCGATCCCTGGAGCGATTCCCTGCGGCTTGTGGGGAGGAAGATCCGCATTGGGGGGTCCCCAAGCCCCCCTGCCCATCCCAGCGTGTCCATCTCGCTGGTGCCCTCCAGCTCCCAGCCCGGCCCTGGCCACCTGCTCTGCTCCCTGATGGATTTCTCCCCTGCCCACATCCAGCTGAGCTGCTCCCAGGGCCAGCAGCAGCTCTCGGGCCACGTGCTGGCCACTGCCGTGCTCCCCAGCGGGGACTGGAGCCAGCAGCTCCTGGTGCTGCTGGAAACCGCCCCCGGCAATGCGGGCTCAGCTCCAGCTGCCAGGTGGAGCACGTCAGCCTGGAGCACCCCCTGAGCCGGCACTGGGGCACGGCCCGGCCCCCACAGCGCCGGCAGGGGCTGGCAGGACACCGAGGGGATTTGGGGCTCCTGGGCTTAACTGGCAGCCCCTCCTTGAGAACCCCTCTCCCCCTGTCCCAGCTCCCCTCATCCCCCTCTCCCAGCCCTTTGCCAGTGGCTCCCGGCCCCGCTCCGCTCACCCCAGAGCTCCTCGCCAGCAGCCGAGAGATGGAGGAGGAGGGGAAGGAGGAGGAGGAGGAGGAGCGGGAGGAAGAGGAGGGGCAGAGGAGGAGCAGGAACTGCAAGAGGAGCAGCAGAGGAGGCCCCACGTGCGTCCATCGCTCTCTGGATCTGCAGCCCCTTCGCGCCGGGAGCATCGGGCCCCGCATCCCGCAGCTCACCAGGGACGGGAACCTCGCCCCGAAGGTCTTGGGCCGTCCTGGCAGGATTTGTTTGAAGGGGAAGGGATATTTGGAGCTCACTCGAAGTATCTTAGAGGCTCCCTGTTTCTTTTTCTGGGGTCGGACCGGGCAGAGCGATGTTCAGATCTTGCAGGACGCCAAAGCTGACCTGAGATGCCCGGTACCGGCAGGGGGAGGGGAGCAGCGAAAAGGGGGGAGCCCCGGGAGTCCCGGAGCCTGAAATGGGGGCCTGGAGAGGGGGGACCCCGAGAGCCGGAAGTTAGGAGAGCCTGGAGAAGGGGCAGCCTGGACAAGGGATGAGCCTGCAGAGGGGGAAGCCCTGGGACACCAAAGTGGGGACCCCACGGAATAGAAACCTCAGGGAATTATTTTTTCCTCTCAGTCCTGATACTTTAGAGATTTTCATGGACACAAGACACCTGATGACTTCTAGAGATGGACTTGGGCAGGAGGAAGCCTGAATCCTAGGTGGTCACCCCTTGTTTTTCCCCCCAAACCAGACTTCTCATGCCCAAGCGTTAGACAAATGGAGGAGAAGAAGGCAGAGAGGAAGATGCTCTGGGACCCCCAGGCAACGTCAGTACAATAGTTGAGGCAAAAGCATTATCACCAAATACATCTGCCCAGAGGGCAGAACTGGTTGCCTTAACCAGAACACTAGAATTAGGTGAAGGGAAAAGGGTAAACATATGGACTGGCTCAAAGTATGCTTTTGGAGTGGTGCATGTACACAGAGCACTGTGGAAAGAAAGAGGACTGCTGTCTTCTCAAGGCACACACATTAAACATCAAGATGCAGTCCTGCAATTAATAAAAGCAGTACAAAAGCTGGAGCAAGTAGCCATCATGCACTATAAAGCTCAACAATCAGGAAACTCCAAAATTCATGAGGGAAATCGGAAAGCAGACTGGACAGCCCGACAAGCTGCTCGAGAAGTGCAAACAACAATGGCATTGATACCTTTAAAAACTAATGTATCTCAATTCAATTTACCCCCAGAACCAAAGTATTCAAAAGAAGATGAGAAATTGGGACGCTCACTGAATGCACAGAAGAATTCAGAAGGGTGGTATGTGACTACACAGGGACAAGTAGTGGTACCCCCCTTGATAATGAGAGTAGTTCTACAAATTAAACATACCAAATGTCATTGGAGTGCAGAGACATTGGTGAAATCGTTAAAACAAAATTTAATTTCAGTACGGATGTTAACAATGGCAAATCAGTAATGTCAAAATGTGAAATTTGCTTAAAGAACAATCCAGTGGCTAGATGACAGGCACAATTCGGGAAAATTCGGGTAGGAGTAGAACCAGGAGATTATTGGCAAGTAGTTTTTGTAGAATTACCAAGAACTCGAGGATACAAATATCTATTGGTAGGGGTTGACACATTTTCAGGATGGCCAGAAGCTCTTCACTGTCACACAAATCAAGCAAAGGAGACAGTCAAGTGGTTACTGCAAGAAATCATTCCAAGATTTGGGGTGCCTCTAGGAATATCATCAGATAGGGGCCCACATTTCACAGCCACAGTAGTGAGGGAGGTGAGTAGGTTACTGGGAATAGCTTGGCATCTCCACACACCATGGAGACCCCAATCCAGTGGACAGGTAGAGAGGATGAAACAGACATTGAAGAGGCAAATCAGGAAAATATGCCAAGAGGCTAAATTGCAGTAGCCACAAGCTTTACCAGTAGCACTGCTGAGGATTTGGATAAAGCCTAGAAGCGGGATGTCAGTCAGTCCTTATGAAATATTGGATGGGAAACCATATGAATCCCCTAAACCTAATCCAAATGTACATGTTACAGGGAAGCAAGAGGTGTATAATTATGTTCTGTCTCTTGGAAAAGCTCGAGCTCGACTTCGGAGCACCCTTGTGTGGAATAGGCCGCTGACTCTTGAGAATCCAGTTCATGACATCCCCCCAGGAGATGAAGTGTACGTTAAAAGCTGGAAGGAAGAACCATTAAAAGAAAGGTGGAATGGACCCTATCAGGTACTGTTAACTACCTTGACAGCAGTCAAAGGAGCTGGACTGGATCCCTGCATACATTACACCAGAGTGAAGAAGGTTTCCCCTGCACTGTGGACTGCACAAACTGTAGGGCCAACAAAGCTGCAGATAAAGCGGGTTTGATTGTTTCAAATGTCTAGGTTGCTAGTGACTGTAATGGTGATTATTGCATGGCCTTTAGTGCCATCAGTTGGAATCAATGTTACCTTGGGATGTGAAATGCAAAAGGATCAGCTGACAACTCTTCATTTTAGAATGAAGAGGGATGTGGGGGTGCAGCCAGAAACACAAGTGATAAAAATCTCTAATACTATTCAGGCAGAAAATGGGATGATTGGATTAACTAAAGATTTTGCCAACATGCAAAACAGCAGCAAAATAACTGCCTGTCTGCCAATACCAAAGGCAGCAGGAGACCCAATAAATTGGGGAATTGTAACATCAAAATTACCTGAAATACAGAAGAATAAAAATGAAAATGTGAGCTGTGTATTGCAAATAGATTACGAGTACCAAAATAAGACAGTGTTTGAAAATGCTGTGAAGCCAAAGTATTCATCTATATGGGATTGTCATGAAAATGGAGGAAAGTATGAACCAAAACTAGGCTGGTATGGGGGATTAGGGAATTATGGATGGTGTTATGAAAAGATAGCAAAGAAAAGATTCCAGTATCGAAGTGGAAGTGTGAAGGACAGGAAGGAAAAGATCGGGCTGAAGCTTGGGACAGTGCATGGTCAATGAGTGTGCTTCAGAAATTCCAATCTACGGCAGATAGCCCTTGGTGCATTAAGTGGGAAGGCTCTGAAAATGAAACAGATCCAGGGGTATGGAACACTGCAACCAGTAGTAGAATGGAGGCAGACAAAGTGAATTGGTGAGTATGGAACAAAACTTAGGACTGTACTTCTGATGATGAAGAAATAAAACAAATGCCACTGCTAGTGGTAGCTCTGCAAATTGGATGTGCCTGCAGAGGAATCAAACATAAACAAGGTGAAATAAATGACCAGATAGGACAAGTGATCCAAAAGGTAATATGTAGCACAAGTACAATTCAGAGTCCAGGCCAATTTGGATGGGCAGCAAGTGATGGCAGCTGGACAACACATCTGCCTGTAGGTGAAAAAGTAAAAGAGATTACTTTAGGCCTCCCTACCTTATGCCCAATTTGGAAAACGTCCCCATTTAAGAGAGAACATGAACTTCTGCTAATAAGGACGAGACGAGAAGTTCAGGAAAACAAAGCTGAAGATGAAGAAAGATAGCAGGAACCCTCCAGTAGTGTAAAATTTGAGTGGGCTCTGGAATCCTTGTTTGGTCCAATAGCAAATTATAATAATAGAAAGATGTTGTACAAACTTACAGGTCAGGTAGAAAGATTGGCAAGAGTTACCAAAGAGGGATTTAGAGAGCTAAATGTACAATTACAAGCCACAACTAAAATGACCCTGCAAAACAGATTGGCTTTAGATATGTTATTGTTGAAAGAACACGGAGTGTGCGGGTACCTAAAAGGACAAATTGATCACTGCTGCATCCACATCCCAAATGGAACTGCAGATGTAGAACACGACATTAATCAATTAAAACAAATGGAACATGAAGCACAGAAAGAGAGGGAAGATCTGACTACAAGTTGGGTAGATAAAATTTTTGAAGGGTTAGGATGGAATGTGAGCTCATGGATCAAATCTATTCTTGAGAGTCTGATAATCCTACTAATTGTGTTCCTAGCAATCTGGTTAATCTGTGCAGTCCTGAAAGGAGAGATAAAGAAAAGAGTATCCTGGAACCAGAAGATAATAAAGGCGCTGACACGGGACAGAGATCCACATCCACATTTGCCATCTCCAAGTCCTCCAGAGTGTAACAACGCTTACAACAAATGTGGATTCGAAGATGAACATCAAGTATAAACACAGAAAAAGGACTGTATATAGTGACAGCATTACACTTACTATAGTAAAGTGAAATATTTTCAAAGGGGGGAAATATGTTACTATGGGGTTAAATGCTTCTGAAAATGCTTCTTAAAATCATGTAGAGGCAGGCCACAAGAATGCTTGGTATTAGGGATGGTCTAGCAAGCTGAAATGTTTACAGTAACGGGAACTGGTACTTGGGGTCTCCAAGATACCCACCCAGAGATAAGATCCGGACATGTTCATACAAGGATGAGCTAACTCTCATGAAGCAATATCGATAAAGTTAATGAAGCAATATTAATGAAACAATATTGATAAGGTTGTTACAGTGATTACTGCTACAGCTGAAATTGTAGAAATATGTGCACTTTGGACAAAGACGATGGAGCTAGATTTGGGTTGCTGATACCCCCAGTTCCAATACGCTTCATTAAAGCACCTGCATACAATCAATCTACAATTAGGTGTTTTCCTGAATGCTAACAAAGACAGATCAAAAACTTCCCAAACACCAAAAATCTGATATCCCCCCAAAATAGTAAGATTCAGCTCCCATAAAAAAATAAAGCACCAACATTCAGCCCAATAAAGCTCAGAAACTCCAAGATTCAACCCCGTGAAAATCGTGCATCTCCCTGCCCGGGCACTCGCTGCATGGGGGGGTGAGGGGGGCAATGAGGCCGGGCCGGAGCAGGGGGTGCCTGAGAGAGGCCCCGAGCCCGGGGGAAGCCCCTGCAGAGCCATGGAAGTGGCTCCTGGCCGGACTCGGGGATCCCCCTGGCGATCCCCGCTGGAGCAGCCTGCTCCTGAGGGACTCTGTCCCCTGGGAGGGACCCCAGGCTGCAGCAGGACAAGGATTCCTGGCCCTCAGGGGGAGGCAGTGACATGACCTGACTGTGACCCCCATCCCTGTGCCTCTGGGCGGGGAGGGGGACGGACAGGGGCAGAAAGTTAAGCCCGGGAAGGAGGGAGAGCTGGGGGGAAGATGGATTTCCGTAGGAATCACTTTACTTCCCATTTTCTTGCTCTGACATGTTCGATAATAAATTCAATTAATTTCCCCAAGTCAGGTGTGCTGTGCCCGTGACCAAGGATTGAACTGTCCCCACCCTCATCCAGACCCCCGAGCCTTTCCTTGAGTGTTCTGCTCCCCGCCCGGGACAGGAAGGAGAGTCACAGAGTTTTGGCCTCGCTCCGGCACGGCCTGCTCCATCCCGGACTCACCCCCAGCTCCCAGCGCCCTCAGCTCCCGGGCACCCCGAGCTCCCGGCGCTTCAGCGCAGCGGCGCTTCCTTGGCCTCCTGCCCGGGCCGGGCCCAGCGCCGGGGCCGCTCCTCAGCCCAGGGTGCCGAGAAATGGCGGAGCTCAGGCCAAGGCAGGCGAGTCCGTGCCGTGTGCAGAGCCCGCCGCTGGCTGCGATTGGCTGTTTCTGCCGTCACTCGTGGTTCTGGCGCGCGCTGATTGGGCAGAGCGGGGACAAGCCCGGCCCCGCTGGCGCCCCCAGGGCGGCCGTGGGGCAGGAGAGCCGCCATTGCCGGAGCGTCTGTGCGGGCCCGGCAGCGGCGGCAGCAGCGGCCGGAGCCCGGGGAGGCGGCGGCGGAGCTCGGAGGCGGCCCCGGCCATCGCAGGTGGGAGCCGCGCTCGGTTCTGCGGGGGCTCGGGGCTCGCTGCGGGCCCGGGAGGGGGCGGCAGGGGGCTGTGGCGGGTGGCTTGTGCCGTGGCCGGGCCCGTGTCGGCCCTGGGCTGAGGGCGCTGCGGGAGCGGCTGCCCGCGGTCTCCTTGCCGCTGGGGCCTCGGCAGGAGGCGGTGGCGGAGCAGCGCTGGCTCGTCCCGCTTCGTGTCGGGAGGCCGGAGGTGGCTGCGCTGTGCCCGGGGCTGGGCGGGAAAATTCCCGGCGCCAGAGGTTTGTGTGGCCAAAGGAGGCAGAGGAGTGGTGTGCGAGTGACTTTATTGCTGCCCAAAGGGAGAGGCCATGGGGCATTTGCCATGCGCTCTCTCCAGGTGTTGGAGGACGCGGCCTCGTTTTTGTCCTGATTTTCCCGGCCGCATGTCCCTGTCCCTTTGCCCAACACTGGCGGAGGTGCTTGGAAGGTTCCCGATCCGCCTGCTGCATGTCCTTTTTGTATAACATCCGATATTCCTGGCTCTGTGAAGTGTTTGCTCTTCTGGAAGTTCAGGAATATATCGACATTTAGTCTGAGCAGCAGTCCTTATCAATTAGTAACATTTTCTGAAACTGGTGATTTCTCCTTATGTACAAGTCCCTGGCTCTATCTCCAAGCAGATTCACTCATTGCCTGTGTTTTTTTCTTCCTGGTTCTTTGTTTTTGGGATTGCTCTCAGTGCCCTCATTCTCTGTCCTTTTGTAGCCGTTTGTGGCTCAGGAGGCCTGGCTGCCACCTGCATCCCCTTGCTCAGCTGCTGAATGAGCTGCACTCAGCAAGGTGTGGTGCATGGTAAAAAGATGAGAGTTGCTGTGGCACATGAGAGGAGAAACAGCATTTGTTTAACCCGTGGTCTGTGAGGGAAGCACAAAACTGTGTCCCATTCCCATCCTTTCCACTTTTGAACAAGTACATGAGGTGCTTTGCTATTTCCTTTGTTATCTGTTTTACTACTTTTCCGTTGCCATCCATTTGCCAAGAGTAGTTTGAGTTGCTTAACTTTTGCACAAATTTTGCCTCGATTTTCTGCTAAAAGATAATCTGATCCCATCCCATGGTGAAATGTTGTGTTCCTCATCTGAGTGGATTGGTTGGGAGGAAGGTCAGGAGCTGGAGTTGTGTGGTTGGTTATTATTTCAATAACATCCTGTAATCTAATTATGCCATTGAAATGAGAAATGGTTTCTCTGGTACCTGATATGAATTCATCAGGGTTCCCGGGGTTTGGTCCATGGTGTTGCAGGATTTGTTCTGGTGGCCGTTCATCTTTTCCCCATTTTTGGGTGCTCCCTCCTGATATGCGAAATAAAAAGAACTCTATAACTCGCAGAGTAGTTATAAGAGTAGATATGAATTTATTCAGCGCTGAGGTACATGTGGGATATCTCCTCTGAAAAGCATGCACACCTTTTTGATTTGGTTTTCTCTTTTTATCTTTTACAGACTAGGTTTACAAGATACGCCTAATACATATTAATTTTTTAACTCTGCTTGTCCTCACTTCATATTACAATTAACTCCATGCCCCTTTCAGTCCTTTGGCCACATTTGGAACTTTAAATCCGTTCTTTCAGGCTTAGGGTCTGAAGAATCTCCTTTATCTTGTGGTGCCATTGTCTTTGCATCTTGTTTGTGTATTCTGGCTCCTTATCTTATCTTGCAGTCTGACTCTCTTCTTGTTCTTGTGGATCAGAGTGTCAGGGTATGGTTTTTGTCAAACCCCCCTTTTACTCAAGCATTTCTTTGTGTTTATTTGCTAATTTTTAATTTCTGTTTCACTCCAGCCAGGGCTGCATCAATTGTCAGCTTTTCTCTCATTAAATCATCACATACTTGGAATTCCCAACTGATTTCCCTGAACTTGTGGTAGCAAAGCTTCTCTTCCTGGGCAGCTGTGGGTGATTCAAGTGTTCTCCCCACTTCCCTGCTCGTGACTTCTTTGGTCCTTTTCTTTTTTTGACAAAAAATATTCTCTTAATGGTTTACGAGTTAAAGGGTCACCTTTAAAGCTCTTCTAGTTTTTCAAAAAACATCTTAAATGTGAACATCAAAAAACTCATACCATCATTTTGCCATCACTACGAGCCACACACAAACATAAAGAGAAATTACAAAGCAATCAAGTATTTCCTTTTTCTTCTCCTAAAACTAAAAAGTGATTCTCACAACCTTGTCCCAAACAGAACCTACAATATAGAAGTAAAATTATTATGAAAAATTATTCTAATGGTGTAATCCTTTCACTGAAACTGTGAAAAGCAAAAACTCTTCAACAATGTCTTTAGAGAAATAAGGCATTACTTGATTCTGGCCAGAATGTGCACCTGGAATAATTTCATGCACATGTTGATGGTCATTATCTTGGGGAGAATCTTTTGGGCTATTCCCAGTCTGTTGAGATGTTAATTTCATCTCTGCTGAGTGCTGGAAAATCCCTTAAAAAAACCCTTTAAAATTCCTTTCCCCAAGGCAAAGGCAAACCTAGTGTGAGCAGAGAAATAAGATTTGAAGCCATTTTAAAGTTGGTCTATTTTGCCAGCAGCTAATCCCAGGCAGGTCAGAGTGTGAGTGGAATTGAGAGGCAGAGTGGAATTGTCCCGGTGCCTTCCCCAGCAGCTGTGGCGAGGGCAGGCACAGAAAGGCCTGAAGCTGCAAGAGTGAGAGCAAGGATTGTCCCGCAGTGGCTGGAGATGGCAAAGGAGGGTGCCCAGGCCGAGGATTTGAGCAGAGGATCTGTGGGCAGGCCCAGGGGCTTCCCCCGCTGGGGAGCCCTGGCTGCTGCTGCGTTGCCTTCAGTGCAGGCTCAGGGGTGGCCTGTTTAATATTCCCTTCCAGTTCAGATTTCTGAGTCTGGAAGAGCCATGGCTGGGGCATCACTCATTTTATTTTTTTCATTTTGTTAAGTTTTGTTCTCTCTCTTATGTCCCCTCCATAACATTGAGGCTATCTGGGGGTAAAGAAGACACAAAATGTGTTGGCTGCAAAAGAGAATCCTCAATCCAGCTCCTGCAATTCCCTGTTAATTGTAAGAATTGTTCCAGCTCCAATTTAGTCCTGGGTAACATTATTTCTGAGATTCCCTGGACCCTCTCTTGGTCAATACACCACAAGCCTTCAGTCAAAATAGGTCCCAAATATTTAACCATTTTCTCTACCATTTGCACTTTTTTTTCCAGGGACTCAAAGCTGCTTTTTAGCCTGAAAATGAAGCCATTACACAGAGGCTTCCTCTACCTCCTCTCCTTGTTTTTATGACTGGATCAAGTCATCCACATCCTGCATTAAGCCAGTCCCTGGGGGTGAGGTCAATTCCTTTGATATTTCCTGCAAGGCTTGCCCCAATCAGGCCGGTGCTTCCGTGCATCCCTGCAGAAGGACCGTCCATGTCTTGAGCATTTTCCCTTCTACCTCTTGTTGCCAGCCCAAGGCAGAATTGTGTTTGCATCCTCTGGAAGTGGGCAGATCCCCAGAAAGCATCTTTTGCATCAAGTTGTGAATGGCAGCAGTGTGAGGAGGGCACCTGGTTGAGGATGGTGTAAGGATCTGAGACTGTGGGGTGCCTCGGTTTCATCATCTCATTTCTTCTTCTTGGGTCCTGCAGCATTCTGTGGATTCCATTGGATTTCTTGTTTGGCAGGATAGGAGCATTCTAGGGAGCCATCCCTGGCTCCCAAAGCCGTGCCTTGAGCAGGACTCACAGACAGGCTGTGAGCCCTTCCTTCCCTCCCTTGGAACAGGGGATTGCTTTTCGACACCTCTTGTCCTGGTTGCTTCAGGGAAATTTGGAGAGGCTCCATATCTAATTTTGCCCATTTCCCTGGGGCTGCCCACACTTGTGGGTTCACTTCAGCCTAGGCTCTGTCAGACATTTGACACAGAGGTACAACAGAACCAGCCTCTGCATCACCTTTTGCAACATTAATTTGCATTCCCCATTTAGCCATCAAATCCCTTCCCAGTAAATTACAATCACAATTGTGAGCTAATAAAAATTCCTGCATTTCTAACCCATCCCTTACACTGCTTAATAGTGGCTGAATAAAACACACCCACTCACCTTTCCCACTTATTGCCTTAATTATTAAAATATTCCATAACAATTTTTCCCCCCTTTAAGTGCAAGATTCTGAGTGGATGGAGAGGCCCCTGTGTCCATCAGGAAAGGTCTCCTCTGGATCCAGAGCCACCCTGGATGTTCCCAAGGGCTGCAGTGTGGTGGGTCCCTGGTGGAATGGGAGCTGTGCCACCGCTAAGAATCCGTGTCCATCAAGGGCTGGACTTGCTCGTGCTGAGGGTGCTCCTGTCTGTGCTTGCAGTGTCCTTGTGCCCTGCAGCTGGAAGGCTGATTCCTTGCCAGGGGCTGTTTGGGTGGGCTGTCCCCTGGCCAGGAGGGCAATGCCTGTGCCAGGTGCTTGTGGCCGAGGGTGTCCCCTGGGTGCTGGGGCCCCCTTGGGCCCTGGGCTTGATCCCTCAGGGGCTGTAGGAACTGTGCCATGGCCTTTGCCTTCAGCTTGGCCTTTTGCTCATCCCTTGCTGCATTCAGCTGCTGAGCCTTTGTGAGCAAGTGCTGCAGGGGCTTCTTCTGGCCCTGCTGCAGCCCCCCTCAGTGCCTGGGGGTGCTCATCCTGTGGCAGCTGCTGAGCTTTCTGCAAAATCCTTCCTTTCTCCAGGGACCCACCGGGAAATTCTTAAAAGATCATCTGGATCCTTGCAGGTCTAATGCCCATTTCTGAGCTGTTCCTTCCTCGTGCTCGCTGTGCTGAGGCTCCCCTCCCCAGCCCGTATCCCAGAGCCGGTCCCTGTCCTGCCGCAGTGTCCAAAGGCGGCCCCCCCGGCGGGCAGGGCCGGCAGCTCCACGGGGCCGGGCAGCGGCCGGGGCGTCCCGCAGCCTCCTGGGGGCCGGGGGCCACTGCCGGCCCTGCCCGGGGGGTGCTGGGCTCAGGCAGCGCCCGGCGCTGAGCCCCGGCTGCCCCACAGCCCCGGCCCGGCCCCACAGCTCCCCACAGGCCCCCAGCCCGTGCTCCCGGTGCCGCAGCTCTGCGCCCGCTCCTGCCGCTCCCAGCTCAGAGAAACCCCCTGAAATCCTGACCTCCTTCTTTTCCTGTCCTGGAAAACCGGGATACAAATCATCTGATGATAAGACCCTTCTGAAACACATCTCAATCCTCAGTATTTTTCTCTTCCTCTTCTTTTCCATCATCCTTTTTCTTACCCCATAGATTGCTCTTGCTGCTTCTTGCCTTAAGCACATTTCTGCACACTCCCCTTCAGCCAATCCCTTCCCAGCACACCAACACCATCCATCCCCTGTTGTCTAAATCCCTTCTGGACTTCCCTTCTTGCCCCCCTGGGTGTCCATGTCCTTAATTCCCTCTGGGAGAATGTGCAAACGACCTCCACATGCTCCCAAGGGACCCTTGAGAGATATTTTGGGATCCTCATCCCTTTTGCTGGGACCCCTTTGTGGCTTTCCCTTTTGTCCCCTCCCTGGGTGCCCTGCCATGTTTACTCCCGAAGATGCCACTGGAGTCACTGCTGAGATTTTCAGTGCTCTCTCCCTGCCGACTCTTGAGAGCCCCCCTGATCCGTCACTCGTCTGTCTCCTGCTCACTCTCGGGTACCCAATCAATCCCCGGTGCCGCCGCCAGCCGAGGGAGCCGATCCCCCAAACTGGGTGAGGCACCTTCAGCTGCACTCACTGCCCGCCGGCCCGGACGGTGGAAGGAATTGCAGAGGAGCCCCAAGGTGTGAGGAAAAATTGACATCCCCAGAGGTTTCTGTCCACAAGGAAGACAGAGGAGACCTGTAACAGTAATTTCATTCATAAAAAAGGGTGAGGCCATGGGACATTTTAATGAGATTTCTCCAGTTTGTTGGCAGACAAAGCCTCCTTTTCATCCTAATTTTCTTGGTCACATCTCCCTCTCCCTTTCCCCATTGGCTGATGTACTGTAAAGGTACAGAACTTCCCAATGCACCTCCTACATACACCCCTTAATATGCACCCCAGGGACAAGCTGTGCTCTCTGACTGCTTTGTTCTGTTTGACTTGAGGTGGACGTGTTGATATCTCACCTGGCAGCCTGCGAAGGCTTCCAGCAAATGCCTGGTGATGAAGAGCCCCAAGGTCGGCGGGAGGCACAGGTACTGTCCCAAGCACAAGTGCTGCAGGCTGAGCACCTTCTGAAGATGGTGCAGGAAAAGAGGACTGAGGGGGAGGAGCTCCAACATTAGAACAAGGAGCTGCAAATGTGTCTGCAGCCCTTGGAGGGGGAAAGGGATCCTTGGGAGGAAGTGGAATGGTCATTGTTGCAGTCATCCTTCAGAAAATCCAGGAAAATGGAAGATGAAACTGGCCATGAACTTGATTAAAACCAACCTTGGGTTTTGACCATTTGGTTCCAGAAGCGGGCATCCAAAAAAATCCAGTTGATGAGCTTTGCATGTGGCTAACAGCAACTTCCTAAGGGCTTGCATTTGAAAAGGGAACTCGGGGTAATCTCTGCCAGCCAGCTTTCTGACACAAACTCCTTTCTTCTCTCAGATCTACACAGGCTCTTCCATTGAATCTGCTGCAGCAGCAGCAGCAGCAGCAGCAGCATCTAAAGGAGCCTTTGTTCCCCAAGCTGAGCAGTGGAGCCCGGGCAGTTTGTCCATTTCCAGCAGTGACACATCTGCTGCTCAGCTCCAGGAGAGCCAGGGAGACTTCCTGGAGCAACTGAGTACGTCTGGTGTATTTCTTGTCTGAGGGACAGTGTATTGTGTGCACGTGCCAGCAGAGCTGTAGCAAATGATCCTCCTCCCTTTGGTGTCCCAGAGACATTTAGGACTCCCCACAGGAACTGCTGTGCTCTGAGGCAGCGAGAGAGCGCTCTGGGTGTTCCTGCTGCCTCTGAGGGCAGCTTGGACTGGCTCGGCTTTGCCTGGGATTCCCTTGCCACTAAAGGCAGAAGCAGGAATTGTTCTTGGATCAGCAGAAGGCTGTGGCCTAGCAAATGATCTATGCAAGTCCTGTGTGCTAGTGGCCAAACTGAACAGAATATTAGATTCCTAAATTCTCCTTAGACTCCAGACTTCCCACCAGTCATCAGAACCAAAAGACTTCAGAGAAATTGATTGGTTTTGGGGTTTTGTCTTTTTGTTGTGGTTCCGTTTTTAGTTTCCAGTTTTTATCATTTTTGGTTTTGGATTTGGGGTTTTTGGTAGAGTTTGTTTTTTCATTATCCTGAAAGAGCTGTTCTGCCCCATGTGTCTTACTGGTTTCATTTTTATGACTGTTTTTATTGCCTCTACTACATCTACAAGGTTTTTATGAGAATGCTGTATTTTTGTCAGTGAGGACTCCTTTGCAAGAACATCAGGTGACAGCAGAAACAGAGAGCAAGAGATGTTTTCATTGGGCCCACAATGAAGAAACAGATACTTGTATAACAATCTGTAATTAATATCCTAGTTTTATTTTTATAAAGATGTGTCCAAGAGACACATGGACGTGGTGTGATCAGATAAAACAGCACTGCAGGCATTTCTCAGGAGCGAGCCTGCAGCCCCTGTGCTGTGTATTCCTCAGATCCATGGCACTTTTTCATACCTGATTCCCAGCCATTCCCATGACTCTTAGAATCCTACCTATTGGCCCAAGCCCTGCTCAGATCAGTCTCTGGGAAAACACATCAAGCCCTCTGTGATTCTGCAGCACAACCCATTTAATCTGCTTCTTGCCCATAACAGCTGCCAGTGCTGTGCTCTCAGAAAAGACCTGGTGGGGCTGAGAAAAGATCCCAGCTGATTTGGTGTCTACCTTCACCTGCTGGGACAAAAAAGGGCCTTGATCTGCACCTGGGTGTGTCTGATCTCCAAGGCAATGCTGTTGTGTCCTGAACGGGGGCCACAGCTTGTCAGGGGCTCAGGCTGGCTGTGTCTTCTTGCCATTGCTTGTCAGTGCTCATGCTTGGCCTTTGCCAGCCTTGTGCTGTGCCCTGCTGTGCTCTCTGCGCTTCATTTCCTTCCAAGGACTGGACAAAATCAGTCTCTCTGCTGCCCATTTGTACTGCACAACTGCCTGTCTTGTTGCTGCTGTGCTTGCTGCCCAGCTGACCACAGAGGGTTCAGAGCCCCAGACAGCGGGGCTGCCTTTGGCATCTCCTGCAAGTTAGGATCTCTGCCTGAAAGTGAGCATCTTGCATTTTGTTTCCCTCAGGGAGAATGGTGAACAAGGAAAATCCCGTCACAAAATACATTGAACTGGAAAGTCTTGGCAGCGGGTGAGTCCAACCACAGTTACTTCTACACAGCCATGGGCCAGGTGTTTCCCTGGTGGAATATCCATCAAGTGGGAAGTCAGACAAGTTGTCCACATGTTTAGACAGCGGGCTTAGTCTGCCCCATCTCTCAGTACTGGCCAGAATTTGTCAAGTGTGCTCAGAAGGCATTGTCAAAGACATCTCCATGCTGCCAAGGTCTTGCCTGCAGCAAGGAACAGAACCTGGTAAATCTGCTTGAAGGAATAAGCTGCCTTTTGGAGCTGAGGCAGTAAAGCCCAACGCTTCAGGAACAGGCCCAGTGCCCATGCACTTGAGGGGAAAATGCATCATCTGCCTTCTGGCAGACCCCTCCTGCAACCTGCAGCTTTTAGGCATTTACAGCAGAGCTCTCCTGTCTGGACTGGCTTTCAGTGCAAGATCTAAATGGCTTCTCCTTTCTTTGCTGCTGTTTTGTTTCTAGGGGTTTTGGAGAGGTTTCCAGAGCACTTGACACTGCCACAGGAGGAGAGGTAAATGTCAACAGCCCCTGCAGCCTCTGCTGCTCTCCAGGCCTTTCCCCACTGCTGACAGCTGTGGCTGGAGCTTTGAGTAGAGCTGTGCTGAAAAGGCACAAGAAGCACAGACTGGAGCCAGCCTGCAAATTGCACTTGGAACAGGCTTTGTCCTCCTCAGCTGCCCGTAGGAAGACAATGAGGGCAGCGGTTCCTTTCAGAGAAGGACGTGCCCACACGCTCTCAATTGCTAAAACAAAGGTGGTGTCTTAGAGCCTCTCACTGCTTTTTGGGGCTACAGCTTCAGAGTCCTGAATTCTCATTTCTGGCTGCCAGCAAATACATCTGAATGCTCCTGGTATTTCCTCAGCCACGTGCAGTGCTGTACTTGGGAGCCACATGTAGGAAGAGACCTGCAAGATGTTCCTAAAAGCCCTGAGCCCTGCCCAGAGCCCAGGATGCATCCACAGAGAACCAAGGCACCCATTCCTTCTTTTGAATCCAAGCAGAGCAGCAGAGAGTGTGGTCAGAGCTTTGTGGGTGATCGTTGATACACCTTTGTTACCAAGTGGACAAGGCAAATCGCCAGTGGCCACGTGTCCTGTAACTGGCCCCCAAGGGAGCAGAGAAATGGGCTGTTGGAATGTCACTTCCTAATTACTCCAATGATGAGGTCTAATCACAAGGCACTTTGGCACAGCTTGGCTGTGCCATTCCAGAATCACTTGCTCCATGTGTGTTGTGGTCTCATGCCACCAATTTACTCAAATTACTCATTTCCAATATCATTTTAGGTGGCCATAAAGAAAATAAATCTTCAAGGACTGAGGAGGAAGCAATTAACTGTTAATGAAATCAAGATCATGAAGAGTAATAGGAGTCCCAGAGTTGTGAATTATTTAGACAGGTGAGTGGTCGTGGTCTTATCCCATCAATGTTTGTTTCCATACTACAAGCATGAGAGGTTAAAAACCCGCTTTGGCCGCTGGCAGAAAATAGAGCTGGTAATTATTGGTTAATTATTATTTCTCTACTTCTCTCCAATGGGTGGGAAGAGACTGCATTTTGTCTGCATTCATCTACCCTGGCCAAGGCAGTTTGAAAATTGTTCAAAAACCTGTGTCAGCCCTATCTTAATAATTCAATACCCTGTGAGTTCATTGCGTCCACATTTTCTCAGGATTGAGTTTTTCAAGTTTCTTAAATGCTGATGATCCATCCTAGAGAGGATTTCCCTTGGATTGTTGCCCCTCTTTCCCATTGCTGTGTATGCCAGGAAGACTAAGTGCTTATTTCCAGAAATACCATGCATGACAGTTTTTTTATCTGGGCTGTTACATACATGCCTTTCTCCTTGAGACAGCACAGACTGCAAACACTGCACAGTCTAGAGGCAATTTTCCTTTTATTCTGTCCTTGTCTCAAAGGGACCCAGAAACAAGAATTAAGCAAAAAACCAACCTAGCCGTGCATGTTCACCTGCATGGCCTTGTTTCCTTTTTTCAGCTACCTTGTGCATGAGGAACTCTGGCTGGTGATGGAGTACATGGACGGAGGCACTCTGAGAGATCTCATCGACGAGACTCAAATGTCTGAAGAAGAGATTGCAGCTGTCAGTCGGGAGGTCAGGGATCCCATCTGTGCTTCCAAGGCCTTGAGCTGCATTGTCTGGGAAACAGGGGCTCAGAACGGGAGGGATTTCATGGGCCAAGCTTGGTTTCTGTGTTGCTGCTAGGCTATGGGCAAGCAAGAGCATCTCAAGTGAACTGTCTGCCAGTGCCCCTACACTCACTGGACTCACTTCCTGTCCTCTTATCCCCTGCTCTTGTATTCTAGCTCTGTCTCTTGCATTGGCATTTGCAGTTCTCCACCTTGCCCAGCTAAACTTTTGCCTGTCTGCACTACATTCCTTGTCTCTAAAGCAAAGGTGTGCTGGCAGGATTTGAAACAAACAGGAAAGAAAAAAAAGAGACTAATTTCTTTTATTCCTCAGCTGAAAAGGATAGTAGTGCAGCCCAAATGCTGTTTGCTTCTGAGCACATGCACTGCAGCTGCAGTCACCCTGGCTGGTTTGCAGGGGACAGTCTACAGCAGCAGTTGCTGGTGCTCTTTCAAAAGCTGACATGCCTTTCCTGAGAAAGGTGCTGCTCTGCTACTGTTGGAGCAGCAGGCTCTTGCTCTCAATGGCGCTGTGTTCTGCCATTCCTCCCCATTCCCCTGCAAAGGGAACCTTCCACAGCTGTTTCCTTTCTTGTGGGATGAACTCACAGCACTCCTTTTTGCCCCCCTGGTTCTGTTTTCTCTCTCAGTGCCTGCAAGGACTGGATTTTCTTCACTCCAACCACGTGATCCATCGAGATGTGAAGAGCAACAACATCCTGCTCAGAACCGATGGCTCTGTCAAGCTGGGTCAGTGTATTCTTGCTCAGCTTCAGCCTTCCAGGAATGGGGGGTGTGGGGCTGCTTTCAGTGACTGCCAGCTCCCCAAAAATGCTGCTGCTGGCAGTGCAGGGGTCCCCCCTGCTGTGGGCTGAAGGCACAGTTGCAGGGTGCACACAGCTATGACAAGGAACCACAAGCAGCCAAGAGTGCTATTGCTCTGTGTGTGTCTGTGTGTGTTCCTTCCAGAGGGAGGGAGCTACAATCTAAACCTTCAGGGCAACAAAAGGCACTGCTGGAGGAAGTGTAAAAAATGGGGGATGTTTGAAGTAGCCAATTCATATCACCTTGGCTAAAGCCCCAAGGAAACAGAGCAGGGAGTGTTGTCCAGGAAATTCAACTGCACATTCTCAAACTTCTACTGGGGAATTCTTTGCCTTGGTTTCCTAATTGACAGTATCAAAATTAAAACAGTATTTTGCTTTCTCCTCAGCTGATTTTGGCCTTTCTGCTCAGCTCACCCCTGAGCACAATCAGCGGTGCTCGGTGATCGGGACTCCTTGGTGGATGGCACCTGAAGTGGTGAAGCATCGACCATATGGCCCCAAAGTGGACGTGTGGTCTTTTGGAATTGTGGCAATTGAAATGGCCGAACAAAAAACTCCTTATGACAGTTTCACTGCTCGATCGGTAAGGAGCAAATACTCTCTGATCCCGCTGTCTTTCTCACCTGTCCCGTGTTCTCTGCTCACTGCACAAAATCCCATGGCCATCTGCTGGAAGTGCTTCCACCAAGGCCCCTTCTACAAATGGCCCTGCAGCACATCAGCATCTGCTGTAGCTTTGGTTGCAGCAGTGGGGGAACTCAAGCCTTCCCTCACCCAAACCATCTCCATTCTCAGGCAGCATTTTGCTTTGCCTTAGAAGTCGTTCCAGCTCTTTTGGCTGTGTAGATGGCCCAAAGAATAGGAAACAGCATCTCAGAGCTGGTGTTATTTTTCCAGAGATGAAGCAAAGAAACTCAAACCAAAGCAAGCTGGAGCCTGGTGATGGGGAGAGCCTGCCAAAACCTCCTCTTTGTTTCCTGGCACTTTCTGGGATGGGCACAGCGTTAATGCATTGACTTGAGAATCCAACGAGCACAGGGTTACCACAGGGATGACACTTCTGATTTCACCATGAATATTTTCCTTTTGCCACTTAAGGGAACCTGAAATTTTCAGAGTGCTGAGAGACAGAGCTGCAGGTGGCTCCTGTGTGCCCAAACAGGCATTTTCAACCCAATACATTTGTGGAGGCATCTGAATGTGTCTGTGTTGGAAATGAGATTCCAAATGTTTGTTTCCTTCCCTGAGGAACACCTGCTGAATTTCCTTTCTTTTCTTCCAATTACCATCATTGTCAAGAACAGGACAAAAAGCCTGATGAGTTTTGTTTTATGGCAGCTGTGCTTAAGGGACCAACAAGCACTGCAGAGATTCTTTTCATATAAGAATCCTTGGAAATAGTAGAGTTAGTTAGAATAGCAAAATCCCTCTTCCAAAAAGGCTGCCAAGCTGCTGGGAATCCTCCGAGAAGGAAACATGTATTTGCTGATGTAGTTGCCACTAACTAGATCAGGCAATGAAATCAGCTGCCAAGGCAAGATCTGCTGGATGTTGGCAAAGCTGTGGCTTTGGGGCTTGGGTTTTTTCATGATACAGGAAAGTCGTCATCCAAATGCTACAGGAAAGTCATCTCTGCCTCTCTGCCAGGGCAAAAAGTGCCACTGCAGAGTGGAGCTGAAACAATGGGCTCTGGGAGAGCAGTTCCAGATGGGAAAGAAGCAGGTGGAGCCTTGTGTTTCCTTTTTCTCCAGGCTAAATTCCACATAGCCACAGAAGGGACCCCACAGCTGCGGCAGCCCGAGCAATTCTCGCCTTTGCTGCGTGACTTCCTGAGCTGCTGCCTGCAGAAAGGCGAGGCGCAGCGCTGGTCTGCCAAGGAGCTGCTGCAGGTAAAATGCCGAAAGGGCTGCAGGTGAAACAGTGTCCGAGGGATGGGGCTCCTCCTCCACTGAAATCCAAGGCATCAGATGAGCCCCCATCCTCCTCACTTCCAACCTTGGTGCTGTTCAGCTGACAATGGGGAGCAATCCTAGACTGGGCTGGGCTGGCAGGGAGTGCTGGGTTTTAGCGCTGGCTAAAATCACCAGGGCACTTACTCATTTCTTGCTGGGAGCTATGGATTAGGAGAAGGGCAAAACAGGCTTCAAACTTCAAAGGGATAACAAATTTTATTATCAGGCCCACAAGAATAAGAAAGGTCTCATCTGTGCAGTGAAAGGGTTCAATCTCACCCAGGTCATGGCAGTCACGGTGTTGGATTTCAGGCTGTGCTGGGCCCCTCTCTCTGCCCGGGAGCCGCTGGGAGGGGAGGCTCGGCCTGGAGCCGTCGCTGCACGCCGGGGAGAGGGTTTAGTGTGGGCAAGATGTCAGCAGCCGTGGCCTGGCCCAGCCTGGGGCCGGGGTCCCGCAGCCTCCATCCCCCGCCCGGGAGCCGCTGGGGTCTGGCCCGGCCTCCCCCAGGAGCACAGGCCGTGGGCGAGCAGGGCCGGCCTCACCAGAGCTCCGTTACCTTCGGGCTCCGGAAGCAAAGAGGGCCAGTTCCCGGGCTGGTGGTTTTCAAAATGTGCATCATCACAGGGGCACATCTCATTTCTAAATGGTGCAAAATGTTGTCAGTTCTCAGAACTAGCCAGCCATTGGCCTGTCTCAGGCACAGAGGAAGCTCCCAGCAGCTTCTCTCAAAGAAATCACTTCCGTGCGGGGTTTCTTACTTCTTTCCCTAAATGTCAATTCATCTCAAACTAACACACAGGGACATGGAAAGGTCATCTAGTCTGTGTCCTGCAATGAGCAGGGACATCTTTCAAGAGATCAGGATACTCACACCTCAGATATTTCCAGGGGTGGGCCACCTACCAGCTCTTGGGGCAACCTGTTCCACTCTTGCCCCATGCTCCTGACCTACTCTGACTCAATCCCCGTTTCATTTAAAAAGTATTCCCCTGCCTTTGAAGCTCTTAGCTTGGAAAATCATGCTTTCTTGTTGTTTTCCTTTCTGCAGCATCAATTTATAACATCGGCCATGCCTGGGTCCAGCCTGGCACCACTCATTGTTGCAGTGAAGAAGTGGAAGGAGGAGACATGAATGTGCCAATCAATTTCAAACTGTTTTTTCCATGCCCAATTTAGAGTAGGACTGTAGAGTAGGATTGTAGAGTAGGATTGTAGAGTAGGACTGTAGTGTAGGATTGTAGTGCAGGATTGTAGAGTAGGATTATAAATAAAGTTACTAATACCTCAACTCCTTTGGAACATTTCTCTCCTTCTGACCCTGTGAGAAAGCTCAACATTTCCTCCTGAATTGTCAGTGTTCTCTTAGAGGTGGAAAGTGACTTTGATGGCTTCTTTGGTATGGTTTCAAAGTGGGGAAGGCTCCTCTTCATTCATCCTCTCCAGACCACACTGCCTTTGGAATATGGCCAACTGGCCAAGTTTTGCCCAGCTCTGGCATTTCTATTTGTGGCAGAAACAGCAATGGCATTTGCAGGAAAAACCAAAGGAGGAGCGGTGCAACGCAAACATCCTGTGCAGATGCAGGCTGTGCAGATGTGACCCGAGAACATCTGGGTTCCTGCCACTTGGATTTGTATCCCTAAGTGCAATCTCTTTGGCTGGAGTTGAGTCTGGCTGAAGAGAGCAAGCAGAAAGAGCAGTGAGGGTGCTGTGCAAGGTCTCCTGTGGTGCAGAGCTGTCAGCGACTGTGAGGTGAGAGCGGGCCCGGCCTTGGCCAGGCTGGAGCCCCAGCAGAGCCCTGGCAGAGCCCGGAGAAGCCTGAGCCTCGGCAGAGGCAGGCTGGAAGGAGGCCCTTGGAGCTGCAAGAGGCAGCAGCCTGGCCCTGGCTGCCTCTTGCTGGCACCAGGCAAATCCTGCGCTCTCAGAGCCAAGCTGGCAGCTGGCTGCTCCTGAGGGGAAGCGGCGCCGTGCTGGGCACAGCACACACTGGTGCCATGGGCTGTCTGGAGTCTGCACAGGAGGAGAGAAAGGCAAAGAGCAGCCCAGGGCTGCTGCCCTGCCTGACCATTCCTGCTCTTCTGCCGCCTGCCCTGGAACTGCTGGCAATGGTCAGCAGTGTGTGCAGCACTCTGGGCACAGGGGGAGGGAGCCGGGCTGCTCCGCAGGCTCCAGCACAGGGCAGTGTCCTTCAGGCACGGCATTTCTGCCAGGGGAACCGAGGCCAGCGTGAGGCACTGACAGCAAGTCAGGGCACATCTGCACCAGCCAGTGCCTCACACAGCTCTGGGACCAAGCGCCTGCAATCCTGGAGCTCTGCACTGAGCCACAGCAAAGGTGTGAAATGCAGAGGGTTTTGCAGAAATATTCAGGGGCACCAGGCCAGCCTGCTTGGTGCTCTCTGGGGCACAGCAAGCACTGTGCAATGCAGCTCGGAGCTGCTGGCAGAGAGGGACTATGGGCATGTGCCTGAGGCTTGTTCTTGAGTAGTGATTTGGAAGGGAACAGAAGGGTCTCAGTGGGCAATTTGTGTTTTCTTCATTAATTGCTGAATGAAAGACACATGTGGCCTCACGCAACAAGAGCACTTGCAGAACTTACTGACTATAAGTTTGTGTTGAATTCCCAGAAAAGGAAGGAGAGGTGTTGAAGTGTAACAAATAGGGCTTGTGAGTTCCATTAGCTTTAGCAAACAGTTTTCTGGGATTGAAAGTCAACAAATCTGCTCTCCCCAAGGAATTCCCATTGTTGGTCTGTGTCCCAATGCATGGTCCTATCCTGGTGTTCATCCAGGTGCCCACAGGGAGCCAGGAAGATGTGGAGCCTCCCAGCCAGGTGTCTTCCCAACACGGATCACCAGGACCACGGATCACCAGGGCTCTGCCCAACGGGGGTCACTGGGGATCATCCAACGCCGATCCTCCCATGGGGGATGGAGCTGGAGCAGTGCACGAAGCTCTTCCCGCACTCGGGGCACTCGCAGGGCTTCCCTTACTGGTGCCTCCGTTGGTGTTGGGTCAAGTTAGAGCTGTGTGAGAAGCTCTTCCCACACTGGGGACACTCGTAGGGCCTCTCCCCAGTGTGGATGCGCCGGTGGACGGTGAGGGTGGAGTTGCGGTTGAAGCTCTTCCCGCAGTCGGGGCAGCGGAAGGGCCTCTCGTCTGTGTGAATCCGCTCATGTCTGATGACAGTGGAGCTGCGCTGAAACCTCTTCCCACACTCAGGACACTCGTAGGGCCTCTCCCCAGTGTGGATGAGCTGGTGTTTTCTCAGCTCACAGCTCCATCCAAAGCTCTTCCCACATTCCAAGCAGGTGTAGGGCCGTTCCCCTGTGTGGCTCCTCTGGTGTGCCCTTAGGTTGGACCTCTTGCTGAACCTCTTCCCACATTCCCCACACTCGTAGGGCTTTTCCCCAGTGTGGATGCTCTGATGTGCCCTCAGGTTGGAGCTGCAGCTGAACCTATCCCCACATTTTCCACACTCGTAGGGCTTTTCCCCAGTGTGGATCATTTGGTGCCGCAAGAGGCTGAAGCTCTGGCTGAAGCTCTTCCCACATTCCCCACACTCGTAGGCCTTTTCCCCAGTGTGGATCACCTGGTGCTGGATCAGGTGGGAGCTCTTTCTAAAGCCCTTCCCACATTCCAAGCACTTGTGGGGCTTCTCCCCCAGCTCTGAGCTCTGGCTGGATCTCTGGCCGTGTTCCTGGCACTGGGGGGATGTTTCCTCCTCGCAGCTCCCTGGACTGGGTTTGCAGACCCTCCTTGTGCGGCATCTCCGGGGCTTTTCCTCCTCCTCCATCTGGCCACGGTGCAGGAATGAAAATCCTGCATTGGGGAAAAAACAAGAGGAGAGTGCCTTGGGGTGGGGATTCCTCCTTTCCCAAGTTCATCTCAGGAAGTCATTCAGCATCTTGTGTCTGGAAGAATCTCTAAAACACCAAGATTCAGCCCAAACATCCTCCAAACATCAAGATGTTACTACGGGGTTAAATGTTTCTGAAAATATTTATTAAAATCATGTAGAGGTAGGCCACAAGAATGCTTGGTATTAAGGATGGTCTAGCAAGCTGAAATGTTTACGGTAACAGGAACTGGTACTTGGGGTCTCCAAGATACCCACCCAGAGATAAGATTCGGACATGTTCATACAAGGATGAGCTAACTCTCATGAAGCATTATTGATAAAGTTAATGAAGATTTATTAATGAAGCAATATTGATAAGGTTGTTATAGTGATTTCTGCTACAGCTGAAATTGTAGAAATATGTGCACTTTGGACAAAGACGATGGAGCTAGATTTGGGTTGCTGATACCCCTAGTTCCCGCACACTTCAATAAAGCACCTGCATATAATCAGTCTGTGATTATGTGTGTTCCTGAACTCTAACATTTTGGTGACCCAGATGGGACCCTGTGAGTGCTGCTGAGCGAGCTCACGACCCGATCATGCTCCAGCCGACACCGAGGGATTCTCAGGGAGCCCATCCGGCTGCGACCATCTCCGCCGCTCACAACATCCCTCTGAGAGAGGTAAGGTGCTTTTCGCTCTGCTCTGGTGCCTGCCGATAAGACGCAGCGAAAGCTTCGCACGGTTGGGCTGGAGGAATTCCTGGTATTGCCCAGGCACCGTCTGTCAGACAAGTGCAAAAGCGTTGCAGGTTGGGCAGCAGTGGTGTGTGGTGTATTGTAACTGTAACACGGAGAAGCTTAAAGGGATTTGAGGTGGCAATGCCCCTGTACCACGTACTTCTCCTTTGGGGTGCTTATTAGCACATTGGAAACAGGGAAACTTTGGGCAAGATTTACGTAAAGTTGACTGATTATTGTAATACATGGTGGCCAGGATATGACCTGGACAGTGGGGAAAAGTGGCCGAGAAATGGATCTTTGCAGTATAACACCATTTTACAGTTGATGTTGTTCTGTAAGCCAGAGGGAAAGTGGGATGAAGTTCCGTACGTTGATTTGTTTTGCTATTTGCGACACAAGCCAGAATGGCAGGCTGAGTGTGGATTGATGGCAATTAAGGCACGTGTGAGTGATAAATGTGAGGTTTGTGTAAAAGGAAAAAGTTGTTTAGAGCACCTGGCATTAAAAGAAAGTTTGTGTCGGGGGAAAGAGATGGATGTTGATTTACAAGTGGTTTCAGCAGAACCAAAAGAACCCGATTTTGTTTTGTCTGCCTCCACTTCAATCCTATTTCACCTAACCCTATCTCGCCTAATCCCACTTCACCTTGCCCTCTTTATCCTCCTCTACCGCCTTCACCTGATCCTTCTTCTCCAGGAGATGATCAAAATCTAACTGTGACACAAGGAAATGTGAAAAATGCTGGGGAGGAAGATAGCAGTAGCGGGGGTGATGATAATAAATCAGTGACACCGGTATCCCATCGGACTCGGTCACAGCTTGCTCTGGTTCTGGGTAGAACGGGAAAAGATTTGGGCAGACAAAGGCGGACTGTGATTGCCCCCTTGAGACAAGGAGTAGGAGTAGAAGGGCCGGTGTTTGTGAAAGTTCCATTTTCCCCTGCAGACTTGATAATTTGGAAACAATCAGCTGGAACTTACAGAGAAAATCCTGATAAAGTGGCAGGGGTGGTAAAAAGGATTATGAAAACTCAGAATCCAGATTGGGATGATATATAAGTAATAGTGGAGAATTTAATGGACTCTACTGAGAAAGAGATGGTGCTTAGAGCAGCCAAGGAGAAGGTGAGAGAAGATCTCAGAACTGGGATGGTGATGGGGACTTTAGATGAGAACTTTCCAACCGAGGATCCAGGGTGGGATCCCAATGCCTTTGGGGACATGCGGAGGCTGAAGAGATATCAAGAGTGGCTCCAGACAGGGGTTGGGAATGCTGTACCTAAGGCTATGAATTGGTCTAAATTGTATGAGGTAAGACAGGAAAAGAAAGAATCCCCTGCTGCATTTTTGGAAAGGCTTAAGGAGGCAGCAAGAAAGTATACAGATCTTCAACTAGAAACAGAACAAGCGAAAGTTCAGCTTGTGTTCATTTTTCTTGGGCAGTCGCAGGATGATATTAGGAGAAAATTGCAGAAGTTAGAAGGAGAAGATTCAAGGAATTTGAATCAATTACTTGAAGTGGCTGGGAAAGTATACAATAACAGGGAAAAGGAAGCTAGTAAAAAGCAGCAGCAAAATCTTTTGGCAGCGATCCAAGGAAGAGAGAATCCAGGTTTCAGAGGACGCGGCAGAGGTGGTCGTGGACTGAGGAGGGGCGGACTTGGCAGAGGACGAGGGGGATGGGTTTTGCCAAGATTGGGGTTAAATCAATGTGCTTCTTGTAGACAAGAGGGGCACTGGAAAAATGAATGCCCAAATCGGTTTAACCAGGGCAATCAGTTCAATCAGAATCAAGATGCTTCCAAATTAATGGTGCTGGGGGAGTACAGCAGCTGACTAGAATCAGAACAAAAACCAATATAAGAACCTTTATTAACTATATAATTGGGAGATAGAGAAGTAAAATTTCTGGTGGATACGGGGGCTACATATTCTGTGCTAAATGATCTAAAAGGGCAAACTGGAGACAAAACAGCAACAATAGTTGGAGCCACAGGGAAGGAGGAGAATCGACCATTCCTGCAACCCCTGGATTTGTGCTTTGGAAACAAAGTGTTAACACATGAATTTTTAGATATGCCTGAGTGTCCAATTCCACTTTGAGGATGAGATTTATTAGCAAAACTTGATGCAATGATAACTTCTGAAAACGGGGAGCTGTTAATGAAAAAACTTGAATCAAAGACAGGACAAATCTTAATGATAAAAGAAAAACCCGTCCCTACTATCCCTCGGGAAGTAGAGGATGCAGCAATTCCCTCTGTATGGGAAACAGACATACCACGAAAATCTAAGTTGCCACAACCAGTACATGTAGAATGAAAAGAAGGAGCAAAAGCTGTACAGGTTAAACAGTACCCCATAAAGGCAGAAGCACGGCAAGGAATAGTAAAGATGATTGATAAATTTTTGAAGTACCAAATTTTAGAAGAATCTGAATCAGAATTGAATACACCAATATTTCCAGGGAAGAAACCAAATGGTGAGTACAGACTAGTACAGGATTTGAGAGCAATAAATGGAATAACTAAAGATATTTACCCAGAGGTAGCTAATCCTTACACATTACTGACATCTGTGAAAGAGAAATAGAAATTTTTACTGTAATTGATTTAAAAGATGCCTTTTTCTGCATACCCCTTGACAAAGAAAGTAGGAAACTGTTTGCCTTTGAATGGGAAAATCCAGAAAATGGAAGGAAAACTCAGCTCACCTGAACACGACTCCCACAAGGATACAAGAACAGTCCAACCCTATTTGGAAGCCAGCTGGCGAAGAAGCTGGAGATTTGGACCGAAAACAGGCAAGTACCAAGAGAACAATACCTGCTATTACAGTATGTCGATGATATACTGACAGCTACAGAAGAGAAAACAACCTGCAGAAAGGTAACAACTGAAATTTTAAATCAACTAGGAATGGGAGGATATAAGGTGTCTAAAGAAAAGGCACAAATTGCCCAGCAGACTGTGATTTACCTGGGATGTGAAATCTCACAAGGGCAACGAAAGCTGGGTACTAATCATATTCAAGCTATTTGTGCTATTCCAGAACCCCAGAACCTGCATGAGCTGTGAGTTTTCCTCGGGGTGACAGAGTGGTACCACCTATGGATCATGGACTATGGACTAATTGCAAAACCCCTGTATGAGGCCCAGAAGACACAACCGCTTACCTGGGGCAAACCACAGAAGGAGACCTTCCTCAAACTGAAGGAGGCATTGACAACAGCTCCGGTGTTAGGACTGCCTGATCTATCCAAAGATTTTCAGCTATTTGTGCATGAAAGATCACACCCAGCACTGAGAGGGCTGACCCAACATTTGGGAAGCTGGAAAAGGCTGGTAGGCTGCTTTTCCAAACAACTTGACAACGTGAGTGCCGGATGGCCTTCATGCCTGCGGGCAGCTGCAGCCACCGTGATGCTGATCCAAGAAGCCAGGAAACTCACGATGGGTAGACACATAGATGTCTATGTGCCACACATGGTGACCACTGTTTTAGAACAAAAGGGGGGCCATTGGCTATCTCCAAGCAGAATGATGAAATTCCAGGTAATCCTGACTGGGCAGGATGATGTCACATTAAAGACAGCTAACCTTTTGAATCCAGCTTTGTTCCTTACCAGCAAACACATCTGCCCAACGAGCAGAACTGGTTGCTTTAACCAGAGCATTAGAGATGAGTGATGGGAAGAAAGTAAATATCTGGACTGATTCAAAATATGCTTTTGGAATACTGCATGTACACAGAGCACTGTGGAAAGAAAGAGGACTGCTGTCTTCTCAAGGCACACACATTAAACATCAAGATGCAGTCCTGCAATTAATAAAAGCAGTACAAAAGCCCGAGCAAGTAGCAATCATGCACTGCAAAGCTCACCAATCAGGAAGCTCCAAAATTCATGAGGGAAATCAGAAAGCAGACTGGACAGCCCGACAAGCTGCTCGAGAAGTGCAAACTGCAATGGCATTGATACCTCTAAAAACTAATGTATCTCAATTCAATTTACCCCCAGAACCAAAATATTCAATAGAGGATGAGAAATTGGGATGCTCACTGAATGCACAGAAGAATTCAGAAGGGTGGTATGTGACTACACAGGGACAAGTAGTGGTACCCCTCTTGATAATGAGAAAAGTTCTACAAATTAAACATAACAAATGTCATTGGAGTGCAGAGGCATTGGTGAAATTGTTAAAACAAAATTTAATTTCAGTATGGATGTCAACAACAGCAAAATCAGTAATGTCAAAATGTGAAATTTGCTTAAAGAACAATCCAGTGGCTAGACGACAGGCACAATTAGGGAAAATTTGGGTAGGAGTAGAACCAGGTTATTGGCAAGTAGATTTTGTAGAATTAGCAAGAACTCGAGGATACAAATATCTATTGGTAGGGGTTGACACATTTTCAGGATGGCCAGAAGCTCTTCCCTGTCACACAAATCAAGCAAAGGAGACAGTCAAGTGGTTACTGCAAGAAATCATTCCAAGATTTGGGGTGCCTCTAGGAATATCATCAGATAGGGGCCCACATTTCACAGCCACAGTAGTGAGGGAGGTGAGTAGGTTACTGGGAATAGCTTGGCATCTCCATACACCATGGAGACCCCAATCCAGTGGACAGGTAGAGAGGATGAATCAGACATTGAAGAGGCAAATCAGCAAAATATGCCAAGAGGCTAAATTGCAGTAGCCACAAGCTTTACCAATAGCACTGCTGAGGATTCGGATAAAGCCTAGAAGCAGGATGTCAGTCAGTCCTTATGAGATATTGTATGGGAAACCATATGAATCCCCTGAACCTAATCCAAATGTACATGTTACAGGGAAGCAAGAGGTGTATAATTATGTTCTGTCTCTTGGAAAAGCTCGAGCTCGACTTCGGAGCACCCTTGTGTGGAACAGGCCACTGACTCTTGAGAATCCAGTTCATGACATCCCCCCGGGAGATGAAGTGCACGTTAAAAGCTGGAACGAAGAACCATTAAAAGAAAGGTGGAATGGACCCTATCAGGTACTGTTAACTACCTTGACAGCAGTCAAAGGAGCTGGACTGGATCCCTGCATACATTACACCAGGGTGAAGAAGGTTTCCCCTGCACTGTGGACTGCACAAACTGTAGGGCCAACAAAGGTGCAGATAAAGCGGGTTTGATTGTTTCAGATGTCTAGGTTGCTAGTGACTGTAATGGTGATTATTTTATGGCCTTTAGTGCCATCAGTTGGAATCAATGTTATTTTGGGATGTGAAATGCAAAAGGATCAGCTGACAACTCTTCATTTTAGAATGAAGAGGGATGTGGGGGTGCAGCCAGAAACACAAGTGATAAAAGTCTCTAAGACTATTCAGGCAGAAAATGGGATGATTGGATTAATTAAAGATTTTGCCAACATGCAAAACAGCAGCAAAATAACTGCCTGTCTGCCAATACCAAAGGCAGCAGGAGACCCAATATATTGGGGAATTGTAACATCAAAATTACCTGAAATACAAAAGAATAAAAATGAAAATGTGAGCTGTGTATTGCAAATAGATTACGAGTACCAAAATAAGACAGTGTTTGAAAATGCTGTGAAGCCAAAGCATTCATCTATATGGAATTGTCATGAAAATGGAGGAAAGTATGAACCAAAACTAGGCTGATATGGGGGATTAGGGAATTATGGATGGTGTTATGAAAAGATAGCAAAGGTTATTGAAGAAAAGATTCCAGTATCGAAGTGGAAGTGTGAAGGACAGGAAGGAAAAGATCGGGCTGAAGCTTGGGACAGTGCATGGTCAATGAGTGTGCTTCAGA
This sequence comes from Pseudopodoces humilis, assembly GCF_049639895.1. Classification (NCBI taxonomy): domain Eukaryota; kingdom Metazoa; phylum Chordata; class Aves; order Passeriformes; family Paridae; genus Pseudopodoces; species Pseudopodoces humilis. Next base: position 1,154,437 of record NC_142232.1, read on the forward strand.
AATTCCAATCTATGGCAGATAGCCCTTGGTGCATTAAGTGGGAAGGCTCTGAAAATGAAACAGATCCAGGGGTATGGAACACTGCAACCAGTAGTAGAATGGAGGCAGACAAAGTGAATTGGTGGGTATGGAACAAAACTTAGGACTGTACTTCTGATGATGACGAAATAAAACAAATGCCACTGCTAGTGGTAGCTCTGCAAATTGGATGTGCCTGCAGAAGAATCAAACACAAACAAGGTGAAATAAATGACCAGATAGGACAAGTGATCCAAAAGGTAATATGTAGCACAAGTACAATTCAGAGTCCAGGCCAATTTGGATGGGCAGCAAGTGATGGCACCCGGACAACACATTTGCCTGTAGGTGAAAAAGTAAAAGAGATTACTTTAGGCCTCCCCACCTTATGCCCAATTTGGAAAACGTCCCCATTCAAGAGACAAGAAGAACTTCTGCAAATAAGAACAAGACAAGAAGTTCAGGAAGACAAAGCTGAAGATGAAGAAAGATGGCAGGAACCCTCCAGTAGTGTAAAATTTGAGTGGGCCCTGGAATCCTTGTTTGGTGCAATAGCAAATTATAACAAATAGAAAGATGTTGTACAAACTTACAGGTCAGGTAGAAAGAGATTGGCAAGAGTTACCAAAGAGGGATTTAGAGAGCTAAATGTACAATTACAAACCACAACTAAAATGACCCTGCAAAATAGATTGGCTTTAGATATGTTATTGTTGAAAGAACATGGATTATGCGGGTACCTAAAAGGACAAATTGATCACTGCTGCATCCACATCCCAAATGGAACTGCAGATGTAGAACACGACATTAATCCATGAAAACAAACAGAACATGAAGCACAGAAAGAGAGGGAAGATCTGACCACAAGTTGGGTAGATAAAATTTTTGAAGGGTTAGGATGGAATGTGAGCTCCTGGATCAAATCTTTTCTTGAGAGTCTGATAATCCTACTAATTGTGTTCCTAGCAATCTGGTTAATCTGTGCAGTTCTGAAAGGAGAGATAAAGAAAAGAGTATCCTGGAACCAGAAGATAATAAAGGCACTGACACGGGACAGAGATCCACATCCACATTTGTCATCTCCAAGTCCTCCAGAGTGTAACAACGCTTACGACAACTGTGGATTCGAAGATGAACATCAAGTATAAACACAGAAAAAGGACTGTATATAGTGAAAGCATTACACTTATTATAGTAAAGTGAAATACTTTTAGTGGGGGGAAATATGTTACTATGGGGTTAAATGTTTCTGAAAATGTTTCTTAAAATCATGTAGAGGTAGGCCACAAGAATGCTTGGTATTAGGGATGGTCTAGCAAGCTGAAATGTTTACGGTAACGGGAACTGGTACTTGGGGTCTCCAAGATACCCACCCAGAGATAAGATTCATACATGTTCATACAAGGATGAGCTAACTCTCATGAAGCAATATTGATAAAGTTAATTAAGCAATATTAATGAAACAATATTGATAAGGTTGTTACAGTGATTACTGCTACAGCTGAAATTGTAGAAATATGTGCACTTTGGACAAAGAGGATGGAGCTAGATTTGGGTTGCTGATACCCCGAGTTCCTGCACACTTCAATAAAGCACCTGCATATAATCAGTCTGTGATTATGTGTGTTCCTGAACGCTAACAAAGACAGATCAAAAACTTCCCAAACACCAAAAATCTGATATCCCCCCAAAATAGAAAGATTCAGCTCCCACAAAAAAGCAAAACACCAACATTTAGCCCAATAAAGCTCAGAAACTCCAAGATTCAGCCCCGTGAAAATCGTGCATCTCCCTGCCCGGGCACTCGCTGCATGGGGGGGTGAGGGGGGCAATGAGGCCGGGCCGGAGCAGGGGGTGCCTGAGAGAGGCCCCGAGCCCGGGGGAAGCCCCTGCAGAGCCATGGAAGTGGCTCCTGGCCGGACTCGGGGATCCCCCTGGCGATCCCCGCTGGAGCAGCCTGCTCCTGAGGGACTCTGTCCCCTGGGAGGGACCCCAGGCTGCAGCAGGACAAGGATTCCTGGCCCTCAGGGGGAGGCAGTGACATGACCTGACTGTGACCCCCATCCCTGTGCCTCTGGGCGGGGAGGGGGACGGACAGGGGCAGAAAGTTAAGCCCGGGAAGGAGGGACAGCTGGGAGGAAGATGGATTTCCGTAGGAATTACTTTACTTCTCGTTTTCTTGTTCTGACATGTTTGATAATAAATTCAATTTAATTTCCCCAAGTCAGGTGTGCTGTGCCCGTGACCAAGGATTGAACTGTCCCCACCCTCATCCAGACCCCCGAGCCTTTCCTTGTGTGTTCTGCTCCCCGCCCGGGACAGGAAGGAGAGTCACAGAGTTTTGGCCTCGCTCCGGCATGCCCTGCTCCATCCCGGACTCACCCCCAGCTCCCAGCGCCCTCAGCTCCCGGACACCCCGAGCTCCCGGCGCTTCAGCGCAGCGGCGCTTCCTTGGCCTCCTGCCCGGGCCGGGCCCAGCGCCGGGGCCGCTCCTCAGCCCAGGGTGCCGAGAAATGGCGGAGCTCAGCCCAAGGCAGGCGAGGCCGTGCCGTGTGCAGAGCCCGCCGCTGGCTGCGATTGGCTGTTTCTGCCGTCACTCGTGGCTCTGGCGCGCGCTGATTGGGCAGAGCGGGGACAAGCCCGGCCCCGCTGGCGCCCCCAGGGCGGCCGTGGGGCAGGAGAGCCGCCATTGCCGGAGCGTCTGTGCGGGCCCGGCAGCGGCGGCAGCAGCGGCCGGAGCCCGGTGAGGCGGCGGCGGAGCTCGGAGGCGGCCCCGGCCATCGCAGGTGGGAGCCGCGCTCGGTTCTGCGGGGGCTCGGGGCTCGCTGCGGGCCCGGGAGGGGGCGGCAGGGGGCTGTGGCGGGTGGCTTGTGCCGTGGCCGGCCCGTGTTGGCCCTGGGCTGAGGGCGCTGCGGGAGCGGCTGCCCGCGGTCTCCTTGCCGCTGGGGCCTCGGCAGGAGGCGGTGGCGGAGCAGCGCTGGCTCGTCCCGCTTCGTGTCGGGAGGCCGGAGGTGGCTGCGCTGGGCCCGGGGCTGGGCGGGAAAATTCCCGGCGCCAGAGGTTTGTGTGGCCAAAGGAGGCAGAGGAGTGGTGTGCGAGTGACTTTATTGCTGCCCAAAGGGAGAGGCCATGGGGCATTTGCCATGCGCTCTCTCCAGGTGTTGGAGGACGCGGCCTCGTTTTTGTCCTGATTTTCCCGGCCGCATGTCCCTGTCCCTTTGCCCAACACTGGCGGAGGTGCTTGGAAGGTTCAGCCTTCCCGATCCGCCTGCTGCATGTCCTTTTTGTATAACATCCTGTGAAAAACGAGGTTCACATAATTTTTATAGAATTTAAAAGTTTAATAAAAAAACAATTAGGAGAAAAAAATGAAGTATACAGATCCGGCCGGGTGTCTCTGCATTCAGCCAAGAGAGCACACCTTACTAACAAAGGATTGTCCCTTAAAAACAGAATCCTACTACATATCCTTAAATTCTTATTCATATTCATACATTCTTCTTAGGATCTTTGGTGTTCTTCTGTTTAGTTTTCTCTTGCCCCCTTCTCAATAGATCAATCCTCCTGGCAGCATCGAGATTTACATTCCCTGATACCAGAAATGCAATAAATTCCTTCCCCCCGAGTTCTGGTCGCTGCTGTCTTCATCTGGATAAGATAGTTTCCAAAAGAAAAAAAGATCTCCAGCTATCTTTTTCAGTCTTTGGGTTACACAAACAAAAGTAGTTTTTGTTTTAATGCTATGTCATGGCTTAACATACATGTATTATACCACTATTTCTAAGTTTCATTAATAACAGAAATAAAGAAGACTATATTATTACAGCTAAATTTTCTAATCTTATACATATAATATTCATTATAATTCTTGTGAAAAGCCAATAATATGATATGCATTTATAACATTATCCCCCCTTTTTCTTTTCATGAATCATTTGGCTTGAGCAATATTTCTTGTCCTCTAGCCTTCATTATTCACTCGTTTTTTTCCCAAATTAATCTTGCTTCTTCAAGAGGATCTTCTATGTTCTTCTGTGTCTTTAACACCATAATTTTTTGCACCGCTCTAGATGTAGTCAATTTTGGATCTATAGGTATTGTTATCACTTGCATACTCTGAACTTCTCTGGTGATTAGCTGAATAAAGCAGGGGATTAAATAAGGAAGAAATATCAAGCCAGTTGTAGCACACAAAAGGAAGAAGCCTGACTTTTTCCACCATTCTATTCCCAATAGATTATCCCACCAACTGCTTTTTAGCATTGGGTCCCATTTTTGAACTGGTACATGTGCTGTTTTTCTGATATCATTGACTATATCTAAAACAGCATCCCCATTGTCGTCTATTTTTAAACAACAATCTGATGTATTAAATTTCCCACAAACACCTCCTTCTTCAGCTAATAAATAGTCTGAAGCCAACCTATTCTGATATATTGCAGCTCTGGTTTGACGTTGCTGAGTGGATATTAATTCTATTACCTGAGCAGTTTTATTTGTTATTACTTCTACAACTGCCTGGAGTCTTATGATGCGATTTAGCATATAAATTGGGGTTTGGTATCCCCAACTCCCATCTTGTGCCCAGGTGGCTGGCCCATAGGTTTCCAATATGCGCTCAGGAGGGCATTCTTCATCTCCCCATTTTTGAAATCCTCCAATCTCCTCCCTTTTGCTTCTTTTTAGGTCCTCATATACTGGCACTCCTAGTTTGTCTCCATTTGGTCCTGGCAGAAGAAAAAATCCTGGCTGTATAATTCCCAGAGTACAACTCCTTTTGCATCGTGGGGGGAGTTTTGGGTATGCTCTTTTTCCACATATCCAAAATAAGCCATCTGGTGCTTTCCAAAAATCAATTTTCTGTTGATTTAAGTTCTCCCAGAGTTTGGAGATTTCAGGTATACTAAAGTAAGGATTCTTGCCTTTATTCTTACATTGAAACAGTTTAGTTTCATTATTATATTTGCAATCCCCTTCCTTTGTTTTTCTGGGAGCCCAGTACCAAGTTGGTTCATCTGGGATCCCCCATGTGGAAGTTCCATTACTAACTTTGTATCTCTTACAGGGAGTATTTCCTACTTCATTAAGGAAATTCCTCCCCTTGCGCCAGAGACTTTCTTCTCCTATCACTGTTGAGCTTCGAATCCACCCTTCAGGACGGTTTTCTCTCTTTGTAATTGTCTGGTTCCATTTTAGGAGTTCAGTTGGACCTAAGCTGCTGCCTTTCCATGGCCATTCTTCTGATGTCAAAGCCCCTCCACATACCCAACAGTTAGTGATGTTAAGTTCCATACTGATTCTCTCTCCCAACTCCACAAACTGTTTTTTTCCCAGTCTTGAGATATCTATTTCTTTTTCTAATTGTTGTTCTAGTTTTGTATACAAATCCTGAAGTGAAACTGACACGGGATTAGATTGCTGTGCTGGTTTTGCCTTTTTGCTTATCAGTTGTTCTTTTTCTAAATCTTGGGTTTTGCTCCCAATAACATATGTAAAACAAATCCATCTCTCCCCTTTTGGACATTCACTTCCTAACCTATTACCACTTGCTCCCAAATTTTCTGTAACCCAATATTTTCTCCCATTATGCATACAGTTACCTAGTTTGGATGGGTTATAACAGTGACTGTAGATACGGGTATGAGTGACAAAAAAGGAACCTCGGTGTCTTTGCATATACAGCTTTCGGTAGCATTTATGGCACGTGTTTGCTGGTATTCCAAAAGAGAAAAAGACAAAACATGAGTGACAAAAAAAGGAGTAACAGAGGTCTGGTATGGCTTGTATTCCCACCTCCCATGCCTATGGGGTTGCTACCCATAGCAGGTGTATAGTATCTTCTTGGTGGCGACTACAGCGGCCAACCCGGTCTTGCCCTCTATTTCCTTATCAACTCCTTTTTGTCAGTTTCCAGGCAAATTGCTTTTGGCACTTCTTAATTGTAATTTCCCACCGTTCCTCAGGTATTTCCCACTCAACAGGCACTAATAATTCCCATCCACAAAGCAAAGTTATTATTTCAGTTGTTCTTAATTCAGTCTGGAGAGAGGATCGATTTAGCACTCTACATTTCATGCAAAGAGAATGACGACTGTGTGTACTACAATACCAATTTTCCTTACAATTTAAACACTTACATTTAACCCAGCTAGCATGTCTTGTATTAGGATGTTTGAGACAGGGTATATGGTATGGCACTGATGGGAGTTGTAATTCTCCCTCCTCTTTGTATAAGTCACAGGCAAGAGCCAGAACTTGGGAATTTCTTAATTTGAAACAGTCTGGATCCCCCTGTTTGAGGTGGGAGTATTCCTCCCCAAGGTGGGTATCTGAGATGTTTTAAAGCTTGTCCAGGCAGCACTTGAAACCACTGGTATAAGCTTGGCTTTACTTCCCAGGTAGGTGTTATTCTCTGTACATTCCTTGGATCATGTGGATTTTCCCAGTTCATTACCACCCAGTCCCTGCTTTAGAGTCAATTTGGTGTCACCCAGTTCAGAAGTTACAGTCCACTCCTCAGGTCTCTTCACAGGTCCTTTGATTCTGCTGGCGTGGATCCACCCTCGTTCCCTGGTCCGGATTGCAGCCTCCGTTGTCAGCAGTACCTGAAAAGGACCTTCCCATTGTGGAGTTAAGGATTGTTCTTTCCATGTTTTTACCAATACCCATTCCCCTGGATGGATATTATGAATTTTAAAGTCTAAAGGTGTGGTTTGAGGGATTATCCCTTTTAACCGCAAATTTTCAAGGGTTTTTGCAATTGTTTTCACATATTCTTTGATACTTGTCTTCCCGACTTCATAGGTAGCAGTTTCATGTTGGGTGGTCAGAAAGGGTAACCCAAACATCATCTCATAGGGTGACACTCCTAAATCTGATCGAGGTTGTGTTCGAACCCTCAATAAAGCCAGAGGTAGGCATTTTACCCATGACATTTGTGTTTCGATTATTCATTTTGTTAAAGTTCTCTTTAGAGTTTGATTCATCCTTTCTACCTGACCTGAACTCTGTGGATGCCATGGGGTATGTAGTTCCCATTTATTCCTAAGGCTTGAGTTATTTGCTGCAAGACTTTTGATGTGAAATGTGTTCTTCTGTCTGAGTTTATTCTATTAACCATCCCGTATCTGGGAATGATTTGTTCTAAAAGGGTTTTACATACCACATTGGCTGTGGCCTGGACAGTAGGAATTGCTTCCACCCAATGGGTTAGATGATCTGTTATGACTAATAAAAATTTCCATCTTTGTACCTGGGGAAGTTCAGTGAAGTCAACTTGAATACTTTGAAATGGTCGGAGGGCTAACTCACGGCCTCCAAATGTCATCTGTCTCATTACCTTTTTATTCACTTTCTGGCAAGTTATGCATCTCTCAGTTACTTGTTTTGCCACTCCAAAAATCCCAATACACCCATAATTCCTTAAAAAGTGATCACACAAAGCTTGAGTGCCCCAATGAGTTTTTGATGCATATCTTCTAATATTTTTCTAGTAAGTGACTTATTAAGTAACTGTCTTCCATCAGGGCGCCTCCATTTTCCACACTCATCCTGTTTTCCCCCTATCTTGTTTAACTGCTTTTCTTCTGCTTCACTGAATTTGGGAATTGTCAATTTTTCCATGTCTGGACTAAGAATTAACAGAACTCTTTTGATCCCATGTTCTGCTGCATCTTTAGCTTCTTGATCTGCCAAATTATTTCCTCTTATTTCTGAGGTCATTCCCTTTTGGTGACCCCTAACATGTGCTACTGCTATCTCTTCAGGCAGTTTTAATGCTTCTAAAACTTCTAAAATGAGTCCTTCATGTATCAATCCTTTTCCCTTTGAATTTAGTAATCCTCTTTCCTCCCAGATTTTTCCAAAAGTATGTACCACTCCAAAGGCATACCTTGAATCAGTGTAGATGGTTCCCTTTTTATGTGCTAAATGTTTTAATGCTCTTTCTAGAGCATATAATTCACAAGTTTGAGCTGACCAATTTGAGGGTAATTTTCCTTTCTCGACAGTTTGCATGTTTCTCCCATCAACTGCTGCATAACCTGACATCCTTTTCCCATGTAAACACCTGGAAGAGCCATCTACATATATTATTTCCCCTTCTGAGAGAGCTTGTTCTTCAAGATCTTCCCGAACCTTAGTCTGATATTAGATAATTTCCAAACAATTATGAGTTAAGTCACTTTTTGGTTCTCCATACAAAAATTGAGCTGGGTTTAAACTTTTACTTACTTCTAGTGTCAAATCATCGCTGTCTATTAGGATTGCTTCATATTTGAACATTCTAGAATCTGATAACTGTTTCTCAGCTTTCTGGTTTAGCACATTTCAGACTGCATGAGGTGTGTACACAATTAGTTTGCTTCCAAAAGGAAGCTTATGGCTCTCTTCTACTAGGATTGCAGTAGCTGCTACAGATTGAATACATACTGGCCAGCCATGACTCACTGGCTCCAGCGTTTTTGACAAATACGCTACTGGTTTTTTTACTCCCCCCCACTCCTGGGCTAAAACTCCATGAGCTACTCCACTTTGCACATTCACGTACAGATAAAAGGGTTTTTCTAATGATGGCAAGCTTAAAGCTGATACTGAGGCTAGTTTTAACTTGAATTCTTCTAATTTGCTATCGTCTTCGTGGGTCCACTTTACTTCTTCACCTTCTACCAATTTCCCATATAAAAATTTTACTGCTTGTGTATAGCCTTCGATCTATAATCTACAATACCCCAATAATCCAAGCAATTTCCTAATCTCCCTTTTTGAAGAGGGAGGGGGGAGAGATAGAATTCCTGCAATCTTCTCAGGGTTTAGCTTTCGGCTCCCCTTGCTTATTAAATGTCCGAGGTATTTTATCTCTGATTCTACAACTTGTAATTTCCCTTTTGATACTCTTAGTCCTTTTTCCCCAAGGAAATTCAGAAGTTTTATAGTAGCCTCTTTAACTTCACCTTAAGCTTCCCCTGCTAACAAAAGATCATCAACATCTTGGATAATTTGTATTCCTGGAGGAGTGGGGAAAGTTTGTAATACTGTTTCTAAAGCTTGCCCAAATAGGTTTGGAGATTCAGTAAACCCCTGTGGTAATTTTGTCCATCTCAGTTGCTGCTTTCTCCCAGTAGTGGGATCCTCCCATTCAAAAGCAAAGATATTTTGGCTTTCCTCAGCTAATGGACAAGCCCAAAAAGCATCTTTAAGATCTGCCACACTGAACCACTGGTGCTGGGGTGGAACTTTGCTTAGGAGAGTATAAGGATTTGGAACTACTGGGTAACGGGTCCGAGTTCCTTTGTTAACTTCCCGTAAATCTTGTACTAATCTGTAATTCCCATCAGGTTTCTTTACGGGGAGAATAGGGGTATTATGAGGGGACATACAAGGTTCTAATGTCCCATCTTTTATGAGTCCTTCTATCACTGGTTTTAAACCTTCTCTTCCTTCTAAGGATATTGGATACTGACGCACACGTATGGGGCATTCTTCTCTCTCAATCGTGACCCTTATGGGGTCAATATCCAGTCCTCCCCTATTTCCTTCCCCAGCCCAAACTTCCTTGTTTATTTTATCTTCATCCTCTAGGTTCAATTTCAGAACTTTGGCGGTCATTTTCTCTTGTTCAGGTATAACTCCTATTCCTAGCTTCACTTGTAAATCCCTCCCCAGTAAGTTGCTACCTGCCCCAGGGACTAATAAAACATTCCCCATCCAAATTTTAGTTTCTCCCTCAATCACCACATCTTTGATGACTGGAACTGTGAAACATTCTCCTTCTGCCCCTGTTACTTTTACAGTTTCTTTACTTACATCACAACCTGTTGGAATCCGTAATAGACAGGTCCTCTCTGCCCCCGTGTCAACAACAAACTCTAATTCTGCCTCCTGGGGACCTACTTTTAAGGTTATCACAGGCTCCAGATGGTATTTGTCCCCAAGAAAATAGAGCCTATGACTGCCCTATTCTTCTTCTGGGCCTATTTCTTGGAAAATTTTCTGGTCCTTCGTTAGGTGAGGACATTGTCTCCTATAGTGCCCTTTCACTCCACAGTGATAACAGGTGTTCTTAAAGCACTCTTGGGATTCTATTTGTACTGAGGTTTTGTGTTTTTCCTTTTCCCTGCCCCTAAACCCTGGATGCCTAGGGGTAGTATTTAGAGGCTCCAGATTTCTCTGGAAACTACTTTCTCGCATAGCTGCTACCAGGATTTTTGCTTAGTCTTTAGCTTTTTCTTCATCTTGTCTTACATAAACCTTTTGATCTTCTTTTAATAAATCATTTAAAGGTTTGTCATGCCAGTTTTCCATTTTTTACAGTTTTTTCCTAATGTCTGGCCAGGCATGGGTTACAAAATTAACTCTTAAAAGGGTTTGCCCTGCTATTGTCTCGGGATCTATCCCAGAATATTGTTTCATATCCCTCCGAAGTCTTTCTAACCATTCAGTTGGGGTCTCCTCCTTTCCTTGTTGTCCTTCAAATGCTTTTTTTACATTTTGCCCTTGAGGTGCTGCCTCTTTTATTCCTTTGATTATCAGATTACGATAATCATTCATATTTCTTCATCCTGCCTCATCATTTTGATTCCAATTGGGAGGTACCATTGGCATTTTCTGGTCCCCTGGTGGTCCTTGCTGGTTTTCCTTTTCCCATATTTTTATTCCAGCACCCTAATCATCTGTCTCTCCTCTTGGGAAAATAAAATTTTCATTATTGATTCCATTTCTTCTCAAGTAAATACGTTGGGACCTAAAAATTGGTCCAATTGTTCTGCTGTACTTATAGGATCTTCTAGTAGTCCTTTTAACTCCTTTTTTAAATCTCTCATCTCTGAGGAAGTGAAAAGGGCATTTACAAATCCCATATTTCCCCCTCCCATTGGGACTTCTCGTAATGGGAATAAACTAGTAGCCTTTCTGTATTGTTTTGGGGAGGAGTCAGGGGAAACCCGCTTTTGAACTAAGCTTGCTGTATTTTGATATGGTACCTCTCCGTTAAGGGAGAAATTCTTTAGGACCGCTGCGTCCATGGCAGAGGTTGATGGGATGGTGAAGGCAGGGATCCGTCCCGCCGCTGAGTCCTCCAAGGGGGGCCGTAGGCAGGAACTGTTACCGGAACCACCGGGAGAGCGGAGTCTCTCGGCGGAAACCAAAGCGGGGCGCGGACGGTCTGCACGTGTCTCCTGGGGCAGGAGCAGCGGTGCCCAGCGCAGCCGGCACGGACACAGCCACCGGGGCCGGGACGGCCGGGGCAGCTGCGGGAGAAGTGGCCGGGGGTGGGACAGCGGGGGTGCCCAGTGCGGGCAAAGCAGCCGGAGCCGGGGCAGATGGAACCCCCGGCAGGGCCGGCGGGGCGGCCGCGAGCCACGCGGCTGCAGCCGGGGCAGGCGGGACCCCCAGCGGGACATCTGCAGCAGGCGGGGGGCCAAGCAGGAGAGGAGGGGGTAACACTTCTAAAGGGTCCCAGCTTTTCTCTTTCCTTTTTTCTTCTTCTTTTGTCTTTGAGATTTCTGATATTTCTAGAACTTTTACTCTCTCAGAGTTTGTGTCCCCCATCCAGCATGCTGCATATTCTTTCTCCTCTGCATTAAAGGGTTCTTTTGAATTTACAAACACGTTTAAAGCCTGACAAATCCAAGTTTCAAAAGAACCATATCTAGGCCAACAAACGTGGTCAGATCTTACTTCCTTGTTTGCCCATTCGATCATGCAAAAATGAATCATCTTTACTCTATCCTTTTTCCTTGTACTTGGGGTAATATCCCAATTAGCTAACATAACTCCCAAAGGGCTATCTTGGGGTATTTCTTCTAGCGATTTCTTTTTGCCTTTGTTTTTCCCCAAACCCGACTTACTGGTTTTCTGCCTCTTTTTTTTTTTTTTTTTTTTTTCCAATCAATTTATTTCTACCAACCTAAGCACTACCTTCTTCCCCCGCCTCTTCCCAGGCACTGAAAAACCTTTTTCTTAACAATACAATATTATACAGTACTATACAACACAATATACTTTCCCCAAAAAAATAAAATTAAACATAGATTCAACAACATTTTCCTTCATCCATTTCTACCTGCTCTTTTTATTTCTTTGTCTCTTCTCTGCTCCTCCTGAAATCCTAAACTTTAAACCAGAAAAAAACCAAAACAGCCCACTATCGCAAATGCTTACACACAATCACACAGGAAATTGTCTTGGGACTTAGCAAAACAAGAGCTATAACTACAGGGTGCCCCCCCTCATTCCTCCTTAACTGCAACTAACACCAGCACCATTCTGCATTCTACTTGCACATCTGGCTTTAGAAAGAGCTCCCTGATAGTCTCACACCAGTCCTTAACCCCTCACCACAACACAAACAACCTAATACAGTCCACTTCCTTCCAAACAAACCAAAATCAACTTTTAAATTAACAATTACACATTTATTTACTCACATTCACTCACATCTATTTTACTCACTCTCACTCATTTTTACTCAAAGCTAAACAACAATAAAATACTTTTTATTTTCAAGTTACGGATATCTTCTCATGGGTATTATAAGGCCTTGGATGTTTTAGGTTTCTTTGCTGTACCCCTCAATCCAGCTCTGTTAACCCCAGATGCTCTTGGGTGTAGCTCTTAATCCAGCAAAGTGTTGGGGATCCCCACTTTTATCCCATTTTCCCAGTGGATTGTGCCAGGAAAACCCTCAGCTCCCTTTCCCGAGGGGCTCACCCCTCCCCTGAGACCCAGTCCCAGTAACCCCAGGGGTATCTCGCAACCCCCGCTCCCCCAAAGATTACTTACAATCCCTTTTCTTCTCTGGGTCTTCGTGCACAAGAATTATGGAGCTAAATACCACGGTTTAGGGAGCCTTTTCCCTTTCCTTTGCTTTATTTCTTCTCCTTCTTGTCCTCGGGGTATTTACCTGCAGCCACGGCTGACTCACACCAGAGGAAACGGAGCGGGGTCGCTGAACTCAGCAGGGTGCGCGCTTTTTCCCACTCAGGATCCCTCGGTGCTCTTCAGAGGTGAGGCGTTTATCCCGGACAAAGAGCCCCCAGTTGAGAAAAACGAGGTTCACATAATTTTCATAGAATTTAAAAGTTTAATAAAAAGTCAATTAGGAGAAAAAAATAAAGTAAAGTATACAGATCCAGGCGGGTGTCTCTGCATTCAGCCAAGAGAGCACACCTTACTAACAAAGGATTGTCCCTTAAAAACAGAATCCTACTACATATCCATAAATTCTCATGCATATTCATAAATTCTTCTTAGGATCTTTGGTGTTCTTCTGTTTAGTTTTCTCTTGCCCCCTTCTCAATAGATCAATCCTCTTGGCGCCATCGATATTTACATTCCCTGATACCAGAAATGCAATAAATTCCTCCCCCCCAGAGTTCTGGTCACTGCTGTCTTCATCTGGATAAGATAGTTTCCAAAAGAAAAAAAGATCTCCAGCTATCTTTTTCAGTCTTTGGGTTATACAAAGAAAAGTAGTTTTTGTTTTAATGCTATGTCATGGCTTAACATACATGTATTATACCACTATTTCTAAGTTTCATTAATAACAGAAATAAAGAAGACTATATTATTACAGCTAAATTTTCTAATCTTATACATATAATATTCATTATAATACTTGTGAAAAGCCAATAATATGATATGCATTTATAACAATCCGATATTTGTGGCTCTGTTAAGTCTTTGTTCTTTTGGAAGTTCAGGAATGTATCAGGACTCGGTCTGAGCAGCAGTCCTTGTCAATTAGTAACATTTTCTGAAACTGGTGACTTCTCCCATTGCTTCCTTATGTACAAGTCCCTGGCCCTGTCTCCAAGCAGATTCACTCATTGCCTCTGTTTATTCTTCCTGGTTCTTTGTTTTTGGGATTGCTCTCAGTGCCCTCATTCTCTGTCCTTTTGTAGCCGTTTGTGGCTCAGGAGGCCTGGCTGCCACCTGCATCCCCTGGCTCAGCTGCTGAATGAGCTGCACTCAGCAAGGTGTGGTGCATGGTAAAAAGATGAGAGTTGCTGTAGCACATGAGAGGAGAAACAGCATTTGTTTAACCCATGGTCTGTGAGGGAACCACAAAACTGTGTCCCATTCCCATCCTTTCCATGTTTGAACAAGTACATGAGCTGCTTTGCTATTTCCTTTTTTATCTGTTTCTGCACCTTTTCCTTGCTGATCTGTTTGCCAAGAGCAGTTTGAATCATTTAACTTTCCCCAAACCTCTCCTTTTTCTGCTAAAAGGTAATCTGATCCCATCCCATGGTGAAATGTTGTGTTCCTCATCTGACTGGATTGGTGTGGGGGAAGGTCAGGAGCTGGAGCTGTGTGGTTGGTTATTATTTCAATGACATCCTGTAATCTAATTATGCCATTGAAATGAGAAATGGTTTCTCTGGTACCTGATATGAATTCATCAGGGTTCCCAGGGTCTGGTCCATGGTGTTGCAGGATTTGTTCTGGTGGCCGTTCATCTTTTCCCCATTTCTGGGTGCTCCCTCCAGCCAGGGCTGCATCAATTGTCAGCTTTTCTCTCATTAAATCATCACATACTTGGATTCCCAACTGATTTCCCTGAACTTGTGGTAGCAAATAAACCCCAGTGGTCTGATACACCCTATATAACATAGACAGAGACAGCACATGTTGGAGTGGGGACAGGGAAGATTCCCCTCACTTGTTTTAGTGAAGTTTTCACAACATTCTCCATTTTCTGTTTTCCTTTGCAGCTTAACCAATTTGTGTTGCAGAGTCAGATATCCTCACAATGGGCTCTGCCTTTAGCTGTGCAATTCCATCTGTGCAAGCAGGCAGAGCTTGGGCTGAGGGGCAGAGGGAATCAGCCCAATTCCTCCTGCAGGCAGGAAGCCCCTGGGCCATTGTGCAGGCTTTGGGCCATCAGTGTTAATTTGCATTTCTAAAGCTCCTCTCCTGGCTGCCTGGAACAAAGCTTCTCTTCCAGGGCAGCTGTGGGTGATTCAAGTGTTCTCCCCACTTCCCTGCTGGTGCCTTCTTTGCTCAATTTCTTTTTCTGACAAAAAAATATTCTCTTAATGGTTTATGAGTTAAAGGGTCACCTTTAAAGCTCTTCTAGTTTTTCAAAATGCAGCTTAAAGGTGAACATAAGCTAACCCATACCATCATTTTCCCATCACTACAAGCCACAAACAAACATAAAAAGAGAAATTACAAAGCAATCAAGTATTTTCTTTTTCTTCTGCTAAAACTAAAAAGTGATTCTCACAACATTGTCCCAAACAGAAACAACAATATAGAATTAAAATTATTATGAAAAATTATTCTAACAGTGTAATCCTTTCACTGAAACTGTGAAAAGCAAAAACTCTTCAACAGTGACTTTAGAGAAATAAGGCACGACTTGATTCTGGCCAGAATGTGCAACAGGAATAATTTCATGCACACTTAGGCTGGGTGTGCAGAGAAAATCATTCAATTGCACATGAGTTTGACTAGATTTTTCTAAATTTATACACTCTGACCCCATAGAAATCCATTGGTTTAATGTTCATTGGTTTGAAGGTGTGGAGTTGTTAGGATTTGGTTTCCTGTTGCACCCGGATTTCTGTGCCTGTGATGTGAATTAGGTGGGCACTCCTGGATTTCCTGCTCAGCCTTTTCCAGACCAGGTGTCTCCAGCTGTGCCTGGGGCAGTGTCTGGGGTAGATGTTGGTTGATGTTTGCTGCTGGGTGTTGATGTTTTGTTGATGGTCGTTATCTTGGTGGGAATCTTTTGAGCTATTGCCAGTCTGTTGAGATGTTAATTTCATCTCTGCTGAGTGCTGGAAAAGAAAGATTAAAATTCCTTTCCCCAAGGCAAAGGCAAACCTAGTGTGACCAGAGAAATAAGATTTGAAGCCATTTTAAAGTTGGTCTATTTTGCCAGCAGCTAATCCCAGGCAGGGCAGAGTGTGAGTGGAATTGAGAGGCAGAGTGGAATTGTCCCGGTGCCTTCCCCAGCAGCTGTGGCGAGGGCAGGCACAGAAAGGCCTGAAGCTGCAAGAGTGAGAGCAAGGATTGTCCCGCAGTGGCTGGAGATGGCAAAGGAGGGTGCCCAGGCCGAGGATTTGAGCAGAGGATCTGTGGGCAGGCCCAGGGGCTTCCCCCGCTGGGGAGCCCTGGCTGCTGCTGCGTTGCCTTCAGTGCAGGCTCAGGGGTGGCCTGTTTAATATTGCCTTCCAATTCAGATTTCTGAGTCTGGAAGAGCCATGGCTGGAGCATCAATCCTTTTATTTTTTCATTTTGTTGAGTTTTGTTCTCTTTCTCATGTCCACCCCGTAACATTGAGACTATCTGGGGCTAAAGAACTCACACAATGTTGTGGCTAGAAGAGAGAATCCTCAATCCGGCTCCTGCAATTCCCACTTAATTGTAAGTATTTTACCAGCTCCATTTTAGTCCTGGGAAACATTATTTCTTAGATTCCTTGAACCCTCTCAGGGTCAATACAAGACAAAACTTCAGTCAAACTAGGTCTTGAATATTTAACTATTTTCTCTACCGTTTGCCCTTTCTTTTTCTTCAGATACTCAAAGCTGCTTTTTAGCCTGAAAATGAAGCCATTTCACAGAGGCTTCCTCTACCTCTTCTCCTTGTCCTCCTGACTGGAGCAAGTCATCCACATCCTGCATTAAGCCAGTCCCTGGGGGTGAGGTCAATTCCTTTGATATTTCCTGCAAGGCTTGCCCCAATCAGGCCGGTGCTTCCGTGCATCCCTGCAGAAGGACCGTCCATGTCTTGAGCATTTTCCCTTCTACCTCTTGTTGCCAGCCCAAGGCAGAATTGTGTTTGCATCCTCTGGAAGTGGGCAGATCCCCAGAAAGCATCTTTTGCATCAAGTTCTGAATGGCAGCAGTGTGAGGAGGGCACCTGGTTGAGGATGGTGTAAGGATCTGAGCCTGTGGGGTGCCTCGGTTTTCATCATCTCATTTCTTCTTCTTGGGTCCTGCAGCATTCTGTGGATTCCATTGGATTTCTTGTTTGGCAGGATAGGAGCATTCTAGGGAGCCATCCCTGGCTCCCAAAGCCGTGCCTTGAGCAGGACTCACAGACAGGCTGTGAGCCCTTCCTTCCCTCCCTTGGAACAGGGGATTGCTTTTCGACACCTCTTGTCCTGGTTGCTTCAGGGAAATTTGGAGAGGCTCCTCCATATCTAATTTTGCCAATTTCCCTGGGGCTGCCCACACTTGTGGGTTCACTTCAGCCTAGGCTCTGCCAGATACCTGATCTCAATCCTTGCAGGTCTAATCCCCATTTCTGAGCTGTTCCTTCCTCGTGCTCGCTGTGCTGAGGCTCCCCTCCCCAGCCCGTATCCCAGAGCCGGTCCCTGTCCTGCCGCAGTGTCCAAAGGCGGCCCCCCCGGCGGGCAGGGCCGGCAGCTCCACGGGGCCGGGCAGCGGCCGGGGCGTCCCGCAGCCTCCTGGGGGCCGGGGGCCACTGCCGGCCCTGCCCGGGGGGTGCTGGGCTCAGGCAGCGCCCGGCGCTGAGCCCCGGCTGCCCCACAGCCCCGGCCCGGCCCCACAGCTCCCCACAGGCCCCCAGCCCGTGCTCCCGGTGCCGCAGCTCTGCGCCCGCTCCTGCCGCTCCCAGCTCAGAGAAACCCCCTGAAATCCTGACCTCCTTCTTTTCCTGTCCTAAAAACTGGGATACAAAGGATCTGAGTCAGCTGGCAAATTCTGAGGATAAGACCCTTCTGAAACACATCCCAATCCTCAGTGTTTTTCTCTCCCTCTTCCTTTCCATCATAATTTTTCTTACCCCATAGATTCCTCCTGCTGCTTCTTGCCTTAAGCACATTCCTGCACACTCCCCTTCAGCCAATCCCTTCCCAGCACACCAACACCATCCATCCCTTGTTGTCTAAATCCCTTCTGGACTTCCCTTATTGCCCCCCTGGGTGTCCATGTCCTTAATTCCCTCTGGGAGAATGTGCAAACGACCTCCACATGCTCCCAAGGGACCCTTGAGAGATATTTTGGGATCCTCATCCCTTTGGCTGGGACCCCATTCTGGCTTTCCCTTTTGTCCCCTCCCTGGGTGCCCTGCCATGTTTACTCCCCGAAGATGCCACTGGAGTCACTGCTGAGATTTTCAGTGCTCTCTCCCTGCCGACTCTTGAGAGCCCCCCTGATCCGTCACTCGTCTGTCTCCTGCTCACTCTCGGGTACCCAATCAATCCCCGGTGCCGCCGCCAGCCGAGGGAGCCGATCCCCCAAACTGGGTGAGGCACCTTCAGCTGCACTCACTGCCCGCCGGCCCGGACGGTGGAAGGAATTGCGGAGGAGCCCCAAGATGTGTGGAAAAATTGACATCCCCAGAGGTTTCTGTCCACAAGGAAGACAGAGGAGTCCTGTAACAGTAATTTCATTCATAAAAAAGGGATTGAGGCCATGGGACATTTCCCATGGTGTCTCTCCAGTTGTTGGCAGACAAAGCCTCCTTTTCATCCTAATTTTCT